>NC_057802.1:151646826-151689950 GCF_018294505.1 Triticum aestivum
ATATCGTGCGTATGGTATCTTGCATTGCTATGTCATTTGCTTAGTTTAGACATGCTTTGTGTGAATGCCACCTGTTTAGTGTCTAATTACCATATATGTGAATTATGCAATGACATCTTGTTGCAAGACATTATATATGTGAATTATGCAATGCTATCTTGTTGCAAGCATTATATATGTGAATTATGCAATGCCATGCTGTTTAGCCAAGCGTCATATATGTGAATTATATCATGCCGTCCTTTTTTTGTATTTCTCATTGCTTTTGTCGACAATGTTTGTATATTCAACTGCTCTTCCTGTGCATCAACCATTTGAATTGGTGATGGAGAAATCTGGAGTGAAAACAAGGTCTTCAGAGCAGGCAATGCTACCTGGTGAAGCAGATATCATGCTGGTTACAAATAGCTCTTCAGAGGAGGATTCAGAGGCAGATGACCAGTCCTATTATCCCCCTGAGGTGTATGCTCAAACTTGGCAGGGTTATATTACTCATATCATGCATATGTTGTATTGCAATGCTTAGTTTTTACATCATATACACGATATTGAATGCCATCTCCTTAGTTGACACATCATATATGCGATTGCCCTCTGCTCACTTCCTTTATAAATCATATATTTGACTTATATCATGCCATGATGTTTACATAGACAGCATGTATCTGAATTATGGCATGCCAACCCATTTTCTGAAGACATAATATAGTTATATCATCTCATCATGTTCACATAGTCATCATATTTTGAATTATGTCATTCTATCCGTGAATTATATCATGCCATCATGTTTCCATCGACGGCATGTTTGTGATTTATGGCAGGCCAACCACTTTAATAGACACATCGTATAGTTATATCATGTCATCCTGTTTACATAGTCATCATATTTTGAACTATGTCATTCTATCCTGCTTAGTTAGCCATCATACATGTGAAATTGTGTCATGCTATCCTGTTTAATTAGCCATCATATATGTGAAATTATGTCCTGCTATTCTGTTTGGTTAGACAACATAAATGTGAATTATTTCATGCCCTGTTTTCTTCCCTACTATCCATTGCACCTATCTATCTTACAATGTCTGTACATTCAATTACTTTTCTTGTTTATCAGCCATTTCAATTGGAGGGGGTGATGGCAGTATCTGTGGGAGTAAAAACACGGTCTTCAGAAAAGATCGTGCTACCTGTCGATGGAGATAGAACCACGGTTGTACTTGCCCAAGAACCAGCCCCACCACACATAACCCAAACTCACGCAGATTGTACCCCTACCTAGTTGGACAGAGAACCAGCTACACCCCTTCTAACCCCAACCCCAGCAGATAGTAACCCAGTTCCCGTTGACACAGCACCGTCTCCACCACATAGCACCCAAACACGAGCAGTTAGTAAGGCAACTGCAGTGCCCAAAGCACGAGGACCACCACTCCGAACCTCAAGTCAACGCTTAAAGCAGAAGAAGAATTGTTCTCAGGTCAGGTTTCGTAGCTATGGTTCATACTACTTTACTCTTGCATCACTGTATTTACTCATACCAACTAATTTCAAATTTGAAGGATGCAATTGAAACTCCAATGGCGCAACAGGTATGTTTTAAACCTGTTTCTTTAACGTGTTTGCTGTTGTAACTTGCTCTATGTTGATTTCAGTTTCAATTGAATAAACAGTTATATTCTCATGCCATGCACATTACAAGTGTTGTTATTGCTGTGTAGTTTCCCACACTTAAATTCTGTCTAAGCTGCTCTGTCTTAAATAGATATGATTCGAACTGTATCTATCTTGATTTGGCAACATAAACTAGAATGATATAGACCATACAGTGACCATACTACATAGATATATGTTTGTTTCATGTTGTTATCCTGTCCACCTTACTACTAAACTGGTTTACCAAAATGAGTTTCATATACTACATTGTAAACCTGTGATGTGTTTGTTTGTTTCTCTTTTAAAATGCGGATAAAATATTGGAGAAGAGTACCCCCGTTATGCAATGGTGCAGGAAGTAATGCAGATAAGGTTCAAGATAGTGAGACATCCTTGTTGGTCTCCAAGAAAATTGATAAACTATATTGAAGACACTGAGACAACCCCAAAGTCATGTCTTGATGTAGTGTTCGAGTTACTGGCTACTACTACTGGCACCAGCTCTTCGAACTCGCTGCCTGAATCAGTTCGGCTTCTTGAGTCACAACTTCAAGTTGAAAGACATCGATCAGATGTTATGGGACAGGAAGCCGAAGGACTGAGGAAGTCCCTGCAGAATTCAGATGCATACTTTCTGGTGCAATAGCAAGTGCTGGAGGATTTAAGCGCCAAACAAGAGAAAGTAAATAAGCTTGCTAAGCATCTTGCCAGCATTATGGGTACCCAGGATATTGTTTCTTGAGCTCTTCTGAAGTGGTTTCAGTTCTGGACTTGTTTTGCTGCGGCGTTTATATGTTGCTTTGTCCCTATATTTGCACTGGTGGCGAACGTTGATGCCCAGTGGATGTAATATGTGTAATAGCCGTGATAGCCTAGCGTAAGTTGCTTGCCTATTTATTTCCTTATTGTCTTGTTTATTTGTTTTCTTGTAGTCAGTGCAGTTCTTTTTCCACGGTTTGCTAGTGGCCGCAATAGCCTATTTTTTAAAACTAGGCCACATTGACCATGGGCTACATATTTACTGTAGTTAACATGGGTCTCCTACGGGTCGTAGAAACAATGGGCCTTCTAAGGGCCGTAGAAACAATGGGCCTCCTACGGGGCGTAGAAACAATGGGCCTTATATGGGCCGTAGACACAATAGGCCTTCTATGGGCCGTATCATCAATGGGCCTTCTACGGGCCGTATCATCAATGGGCCTTCTACGGTCCGTATGATCGGTTGGCCAAACATGGGCCAATAACAGACCACATCATAGTCGTAAATGGGCTAGAGTTGAAATCGTCCGTTCATGGGACGACCATAACGGGCCGTCGTTAATCGACCGTATTTGATGACGTTATGAAAACGGCCCAACGTATTAACGGGCTACAAACGGGCCGACTGTAACCACGGGCTGAATTTGGCCCACAAGCAGAAAATGACAGTAACGGGCCGAAAGTAAACGAATGTTGGAAATGAGCCCAAGAATAAATGGGCCCTGAGAAGGCCGAAAGATAACATGGGCTGGAAACGGCCCAACGGTATAATGGGCCGTTAATGGGTATAAAGTGATACACTGTTCATTACGGGCTAGTTTTACCATGGGCCGTTAATGGGCCGAGGGTTACTAAGGGCCTCATATGGGCCGAAAGACGTCATGGGCCATACATGGGCTGGAAGTTAAAACGGGCTGGAATTATATTGGACGGCCCAGATGACGCTACTGGGCCTAATTCGGATAGGCCGTAAACGGGCCCTGGGTTAGCGAGCTGTAAATGGGCTATATGTGAACAAGCCGTTAACAGGCTTGCCGTGGGCCGGCCCGCCACCTTTTGACCAAGTCAAACGGGCCGGCCTTTTCACAGGAATGGGCCTCTGTTGGGTCGTGCCACGTGTCGACGTATCATAGGCGCTTTGGGTCCAATGAGTGGATGACATCTGTCCCAACGGCGAGCCGACACGTGTTCCCTCCAGCCAATGATGATTTTACACGTGGAAAATCCCCATTGGTCGGGGCTGTTAACGGGTTATCGGATCCAAAACCGGACCCGATAGCTTAACGGCGTTCCGTTACGGTGGATGCCACGTGTCGGTCACCCTTGATGAAAGCACTTCTGTGACGCGCGATTTATCGTCATGGAAGTGGACACTTCCGTGATGGTAATTTTGGTAATGTCATGGAACACTTCTATGACAGCACAGGTATGACTATCTTGATTCTGTCATAAATTTGTCATGGATGTACATGCATGATAGAAAACGTGACCTACTGTGACAAACACGTATCATCACGGAAGTGTATTTTTTTGTAGTGTCTCTTCAAGGATGCTCATAAGTATGTCTCATCTTGTGATGAATGCCAAAGAATAGGTAATATTGGTAAGCGTCAAGAAATGCCTATGAACTATTCACTTGTTGTTTAACCATTTGATGTTTGGGGATTTGATTACATGGGACCTTTTCCTTCCTCTAATGGGTATACACATATTTTGGTTGATGTTGATTATGTTACTAAATGGGTAGAAGCTATTCCAACTAGTAGTGCTGATCACAACACCTCTATTAAAATGCTCAAGGAAGTTATTTTCCCAAGGTTTGGAGTCCCTAGATATTTAATGACTAAAGGTGGTTCACACTTTATTCATGGTGCTTTTCGTAAAATGCTTGCTAAATATGATGTTAACCATAGAATTGCATCACCTTATCATCCTCAGTCTAGTGGTCAAGTTGAACTTAGCAATAGAGAAATAAAATTAATTTTGCAAAAGACTATCAATAGGTCCAGGAAGAATTGGTCTAAGAAATTAGATGATGCGCTTTGGGCTTATAGAACAGCTTATAAAAATCCTATGGGTATGTCTCCTTATAAAATGGTTTATGGAAAAGCTTGTCATTTACCTCTTGAGTTAGAACATAAAGCATACTGGGCAGTTAAAGAACTCAACTATGATTTCAAACTTGCTGGTGAAAAGAGGTTATTTGATATAAGCTCATTGGATGAATGGAGAACCCAAGCTTATGAAAACGCAAAGTTATTCAAGGAAAAGGTTAAAAGATGACATGACAAAAGAATCAAAAACGTGAGTTTAAAGTTGGCGAATATGTTCTTTTGTACAACTCTCGTTTTAGATTCTTTGCAGGCAAACTCCTCTCCAAATGGGAACGCCCCTATGTCATCGAGGAGGTTTACCGGTGTGGTGCCATCAAAATAAATAATTTCAAAGGCACTAACTCGAAGGTTGTCAATGGGCAACGAATAAAGCATTATATCTCAGGTACGCCTATTAATGTTGAAAGCAATATTGTCCAAACTTTGACACCGGAAGAATACCTAAAAGAGTCCTTCTGGAACACTCCAGAAATGTCAAAATAGGGAGGTATGTAGTACGGTATGATACGTCTCCGTCGTATCTACTTTTCCAAACACTTTTGCCCTTGTTTTGGACTCTAACTTGTATGATTTGAATGGAACTAACTCGGACTGACGCTGCTTTCAGTAGAATTGCCATGGTGTTATTTATGTGCAGAAACAAAAGTTCTCGGAATGACCTGAAACTTCACGGAGATTATTTTTGGAAATAATAAAAAATACTGGTGAAAGAATCAAGGCCAGGGGGCCCACACCCTTTCCACGAGGGTGGGGGCGCGCTCCCTGCCTCGTGGGCCCCCTGGAGCTCTACCGACCTCAACTCCAACTCCATATATTCGTGTTCGGGGAGAAAAAAATCAGAGAGAAAGATTCATCGCGTTTTACAATTCTCTCAGTCCGTTCGGGGCTCCGGAGAGGGGAATCCGTCGCCGTCGTCATCATCAACCATCCTCCATCACCAATTTCATGATGCTCACCGCCGTGCGTGAGTAATTCCATCGTAGGCTTGCTGGACGGTGATGGGTTGGATGAGATTTATTATGTAATCGAGTTAGTTTTGTTAGGGTTTGATCCCTAGTATCCACTATGTTCTGAGATTGATGTTGCTATGACTTTGCTATGCTTAATGCTTGTCACTAGGGCCCGAGTGCCATGATTTCAGATCTGAACCTATTATGTTTTCATGAAGATATGTGAGTTCTTGATCCTATCTTGCAAGTCTATAGTCACCTACTATGTGTTATGATCCGGCAACCCCGAAGTGACAATAATCGGGACCACTCCCGGTGATGACCAGAGTTTGAGGAGTTCATGTATTCACTATGTGTTAATGCTTTGGTCCGGTACTCTATTAAAAGGAGGCCTTAATATCTCTTAGTTTCCGCTAGGACCCCGCTGCCACGGGAGGGTAAGACAAAAGATGTCATGCAAGTTCTTTTCCATAAGCACGTAAGACTATATTCGGAATACATGCCTACATTACATTGATGAATTGGAGCTAGTTCTGTGTCAACCTATGTTATGAATGTTACATGATGAACCGCATCCGGCATAATTCTCCATCGCCGATCCAATGCCTATGAGCTTTTCACATATTGTTCTTCGCTTATTTACTTTTCCGTTGCTACTGTTACAATCACTACAAAACCCAAAAATATTACTTTGCTACCGTTACCGTTACTTCCATATTACTTTCTACTAAATACTTTGCTGCAGATACTAAGTTATCCAGGTGTGGTTGAATAGACAACTCAGCTGCTAATAGTTGAGAATATTCTTTGGCTGCCCTTGTGTCGAATCAATAAATTTGGGTTGAATACTCTACCCTCGAAAAATGTTGCGATCCCCTATACTTGTGGGTTATCAAGACTATTTTCTGGCGCCGTTGCCTGGGAGCATAGCTCTATTCTTTGAGTCACTTGGGATTTATATCTGCTGGTCACTATGAGGAACTTGAAAGACGAGAAAACAAAAATTTATCCTCGACTACGAGGGGAGGTAAGGAACTGCCATCTAGCTCTGCACTTGATTCACCTTCTGTTTTGAGTAAGCTTGCGACACCTAAACCTGCTTCTGCTATTAATTCTGATATGTCGCATGTTATTGATGATGCCACCTCTGCTATGCATGATACTTATGATGAAACTACTTCTATGCTTGATACTACTGTGCCACTTGGTGAATTTCTTGATGAACAACTTGCTAGGGCTAGAGAGAATGAAATTATTGAAACTGATAATATTGATGAAACTGATGATGAAGACTCTCCCAATAAATATGAATTGCCTGTTGTGCCTGAGGGCTATGTTATGGATGAAGAAACTGCTAGAGACTTTCTTGCTTGCAATGATAGAAGTGATCTTAAGAAATTATTAGCTAAGCTGAAACAAAAAACTCTGAATGCTAGAATGAAATATGATCCTGCTTATGCTACTTCACCTATCTTTGTTACTGATAAGGATTATGAATTCTCCATTGACCCTGATATAATTACTTTGGTTGAATCTGGTCCTTTCTATGGCTATGATCTGAAACTATTGTGGCACATCTTACTAAATTAAATGATATAGCCACCCTGTTCACTAATGATGAGAAAACTCGCTACTATTATATCCTTAAAATATTTCCGTTCTCATTAAAGGGTGATGCTAAGATATGGTTTAATTCTCTTGATCCTGGTTGTGTGCGTAGTCCCCAGGATATGATTTATTACTTCTCTGCTAAATATTTCTCTGCTCATAAGAAACAAGCTGCTTTAAGGGATATATATATATAATTTTGTGCAAATAGAAGAAGAGAATCTCCCACAAGCTTGGGGGAGGCTTCTCCAATTACTTAATGCTTTGCCTGATCATCCTCTCAAGAAAAATGAAATACTTGATATCTTTTATAATGGACTAACCGATGCTTCCAGAGACCACCTGGATAGTTGTGCTGGTTCTGTTTTCAGGGAAAGAACACCGGATGAAGCTAAAATTCTATTGAATAGTATGTTGACCAATGAAAATAATTGGACACTTCCTGAACCAACTCCTAAGCCAACTCCAAAGAAAAGGGGTATTCTATTTCTCAGTCCTGAGGATATGCAAGAGGCAAAGAAATCTATGAAAGAAAAAGGTATAAAAGTTGAAGATGTTAAGAATTTACCTCCTGTTGAAGAAATACATGGTCTTAATTTATTGCATGTTGAAGAAACACATGGTCTTGATAACCCGACACAGGTAATAAAGGTAAATTCTCTTTACAGATTTGATGAAGGTGGTATTCCTCTTTATAAGTCTGCTAGCCAATGCTTAGATGAGTTTGATAATTTTATTGTCAAACAAGAAAACTTCAATGCTTATGTTGGTAGACAATTGAAACACAATTCTGATATGCTTGAACACTTGAGTGATTATATGTCTAGAGTTAAAGGTGAACTTAAACTCATTAGTAAACATGCTTCTATGGTTACCACTCAAGTAGAACAAGTACTTAAAGCTCAGAATGATTTGCTCAATGAATTGAATAGTAAGAATAATGACTTTGCTATTAGAGTGGCTACCAAAACTGGTAAAATGACTAAGGAACCTTTGTATCCTAAAGGGCATCCTAAGAGAATTGAGCAAGATTCCCAGAGAAATAATGTAGATGCACCTAGTCCTTCTAAAAAGAAAAATGATAGGACTTTGCATGCTTCTAGTGAACCTGTTGTAGACACACCTGAGAATGCCAATGATATTTCTATTTCTGATGCTGAAACACAATCTGGTAATAAACATGAACCTAGTGAAAATGTTAATGATGATGTTTACGTTGATGCTCAACCTAGCAATGCTAATGATGTAGAAATTGAACCTGTTGTTGATCCAATCAAAGAATCAACATTATGATAAGAGAGACTTTGTTGCTAGGAAGCACGGTAAAGAAAAGGAGCCATGGGTTCAGAAACCCATGCCTTTTCCTCCCAAACCATCCAAGAAAAAGGATGATGAGGATTTGAGCGCTTTGCTGAAATGATTAGACCTATCTTTTTCCGTATGCCATTAACTGATATGCTCAAAATGAATCCTTATGCCAAGTATATGAAAGAAATTGTTACTAATAAAAGAAAGATACCGGAAGCTGAAATTTCCACCATGCTTGCTAATTATACTTTTAAGGGTGGAATACCTAAGAAGTTAGGAGATCCAGGAGTACCCACTATACCATGCTCCATTAAAAGAAACTATGTTAAAACTGCTTTATGTGATCTTGGGGCCAGTGTTAGTGTTATGCCTCTCTCTTTATATCGTAGACGTGATTTGAATAAGTTGACACCTACTGAAATATCTTTGCAAATGGCGGATAAATCAACTGCTATACCTGTCCGTATTTGTGAGGATGTGCCTGTTGTGGTTGCAAACATTACTATTTTAATAGACTTTGTTATTCTTGATATTCCCGAGGACGATAGTATGTCTATTATTCTTGGAAGACCCTTTTTGAATACTGCAGGGGCTGTTATGGATTGCAACAAAGGCAATGTCAGTTTTCATGTTAATGGCAATGAACATACGGTACACTTACCGAGGAAACAACCTCAAGTCCACAGTATCAATTCAATTGGAAAAATTCCATCAATTATTATTGGAGGTTTTGAATTTCCTCTTCCTACTGTCAAGAAGAAATATGATATTCTTATTATTAGGGACGCGCATATCCCCGTTGAGGTAACATAGTGTTATTCGAAGTTTCTCCGGTTTCATGTTATTCGAAATGAGTTTGTTAACAAGACTTGATCAACCTTGTTAGTGGATTCCTTTTGATGAGCATGAGATGGATGGAGTTAGAAGGCACAACCTTCTGTACCCTCTTTTTACTTTCTATTATTTAGTTGAAATAAAGTAAAAATAGTATTTTTCTGTCAGTTTTCTGAATTATCCGTGCAATATAAAAAATACCCCGAAAATAAAAGTTCTCCAAATGCACTGCCAATTTAATATGATTTTTTCTGGAATTTTTGAGAATATTTGGCACTGAGAACACATCAGGGGGAGGTGGCACCTGGCCACGAGGGTCCAGGGCGCGCCTACCCCCCTGGGCGCGCCCCCTACCTCATGGGCCCATGGTGGCTCCCCTCCACTTATTCCTGCACCCACACACTCCTTCTTCCTCCCAAAAAAATCACCAACCAGCTCAAGCATGAGTTCTAGCTCATTTTGCTGCGATTTTCGATCTCCTTGCTCAAAGCACCTCTCACAAAACTGCTTTGGGGGATTGTTCCTTGGTATGTAACTCCTCCAATGGTCCAATTAGTTTTTGTTCTAGTACTTTATTCATTGCAAATTTGTGCTGCCTAGGTGACCATGTTCTTGAGCTTGCATGTCAAATTTATATGGTTCCAAGTAGTTCTAATGCATGATATAGTCTCTAGGCACTTATGGGAGTAGTTGCTATCAATTTTGTTGAGCTTGGTTTACTTTTATTTGAAGTTACTAAAATTTTCAGAAATTTTTCAGAGGAAGAAATATGTTTAGGAAAATGTACCAAGGTGTCCCTTCAAGGAAGCAAGGACCCAGGCTTGCAATGCGTGATGCTGATGATGAACCACCAAGGGATGCTCCAGTGTGGCCTTGTGAATGGCCTTCAGAGGACTTCATGGATCAAGCAGGAATTAAGGAAGAATTTAACGCATATATGTGTAACGCTGATCTTGTGAGCTTCGAGGCAGACAAGTGCCCTCAGTACCACTATCTCACTAGTTCCTTTGTGAGGAGGTTTGAATTTTCATCTTCACGCAATTCTCAAACTGTCCTGTTTGATCTTTATGAAAATTCTTATACTATGGACTTAGAGGATTTTACCACTGCTTGCAAACTTCCATAATGGGGTAGTACTAGTGAACCTCGCAAATCTGAATTTAGAGATTTTCTTGCTAGTATAACTGTGGGGGAATCTAGAGACATAGCACAAGCTACCATAGGGAGCATTCATTTTCCTGCTATACATTATTTTGCTCTCTTCATAGGTAGGTGCATAAATGGTAAGGATGAAGCATGTCACATGTGTGTGCCTGACCTCGGTATTCTCAGGAGTGCTGTGTTAGGAGATAAACATTATAATTTGGGAGCCATTGTTGCACGTAGGTTGCATCATAATAGGTTTAATGGAGATTTATTTGGTGGAATTTATGCAACCCGTTTAGCTAATTTTCTTGGTGTAACCATACGTGAGGATGATATTGAGTTACCTCCTGCTTATTTAGATTATGAGGCTATGGTTCATTATCATTTTGTTGAGAGGAACGACTAGTTCCTCCAGTACCGACTAATCTTTGACAGACAACACACCTATCACGTCACTCTCCCTGCTTCTACCTTCTTTGACTTTCAGACAAAAGGGAGATATTTTATAACCAGTGGGATCCGGAGGTGATTGCCAACCAGTGGCAATCAGAGGCTTCTTCTTCTCAGTACGACCCCAACTACAACTTTGGATATCCGCCAGGCCATCCGTGGCAATAGACCAACTTAGGCCAAAAGCCTAAGCTTGGGGGAGTACGTATTTCTCACCGACATTACATTTATGTTCACACACTCATTGCTAGATGTCGGTGCTCATACTTTTTCACTGTAATATCCATGCTAGTTTATTTTCTTTTTCTTGCTTTCTTCTTGTGTGTTTGATAAACCTTAAGAAAAACAAAGAAAATAGTTGTAGCTTTTAGTTAGTTTACTTTCTTGCTATAGTAGTAATAATTAAAAGAAAACCGAAAAAGATTTCTCGTTCTTCTTTTGCTTGTTGGGAGCTTTCCCGTGTAAATAGTTTTATTTCTTTTCTTTTCTTTGGGGGTCGATAGGAGAAGACAATGATTAAATTGTTGAAGTGGCTCTTATATGCATTATTGTTGATTTAACCAAGAGCCCATATTACCTTGTCCTCTCCTGTTTATTGAATGCTCGCAGATTCCAGCTTAGTCCAATGCACGTGCACTATTATTATTATTCACATCGTTCGGTCGTGCAAGTGAAAGGCAATAATGACGATATATGATGGACTGATTGAGATGGGAGAAGCTGGTATGAACTCGACCTCTCTTGTTTTTGTAAATATGATTAGTTCATCGTTCCTGATTCAGCCTATTATGAATAAACATGTTTGCAATGACAATTAGAGATTATAGTTGCTTATGCCATGCTTAATTAGCTAGGAGTTTATAATGGTTTACCTTGCGTGCCAACATGCTATTAAAATGGTTGTGATGTGGTATAGTAGGGTGGTATCCTCCTTTGAATGATTCGAGTGACTTGACTTGGCACATGTTCATGCATGTAGTTGAAACAAAATCAACATAGCCTTCACGATATTTATGTTCATGGTGGATTACATCCTACTCATGCTTGCACTCAATGTTCATTAATTTTAATGCATGTTCATGACTGTTGTTGCTCTCTAGTTGGTCGCTTCCCAGTCTTTTGCTAGCCTTCACTTGTACTAAGCGGGAATACTGCTTGTGCATCCAATTCCTTAAACCCCAAAGTTATGCCATATGAGTCCACTATACCTTCCTATATGCGGTATCTACTTGCCGTTCCAAGTAAATTTGTATGTGCCAAACTCTAAACCTTCAAATGAAATTCTGTTTTGTATGCTCGAATAGCTCATGTATCAACTAGGGTTGTCCGTATCTTCCATGTTAGGCGCGTTATTCTCAAGAGGAGTGGACTCCGCTCCTCACTCACGAGAAAATGGCTGGTCATCGGGATGCCCAGTCCCATGCTTTATGCAAATCAAATCAAAATAACTGCAAACAAAACTCCCCCGGGACTATTGTTAGTTGGAGGCACTCATTGTTTCGAGGAAGCCATGGATTGAAGCTTGTTGGTGGAGGGGGAGTATAAACTTTACCATTCTGTTTGGGAACCGCCTATAATTTGTGTAGCATGGAAGATATCGCCATCTCTTGGTTGTTATGTTGACAATGAAAGTATGCCACTCAAAAAATTATTTATCTCTGCTTTAAAACCGAGCTCTGGCATCTCTACAAATCCCTGCTTCCCTCTGCGAAGGGCCTATCTATTTACTTTTATGGATAGTCATCACCCTCTTATTAAAAAGCACTAGCTGGAGAGCACCGATGTCATTTGCATGTATTACTATTAATTCATACTAGGTATGACTATGGCTGGATCTCTTTTACCATGAATTACAATGTTTAGTCAGTCCTTGATCTTTAAAGGTGCTCTGCATTTATGTTTTGCGGTCTCAGAAAGGGCTAGCGAGATACCATCTTGTTATATCATATCATGATTGTTTTGAGAAATTGTTGTCATCCGAGATTTATTATTATGGCTCGCTAGTTGATTACACCATTGACATGAGTAAACATGAGACCTAAATGTTATTGTGAATGTGGTTAGTCATAATCTTTTCTGAAAACTTGAATGTTGGCTTTACATATTTACAACAACAAGAGCAAACAGAGTTTGTAGAAGTTTTTCTTTATCATTTCAGTTTATCAACTGAATTTCTTGAGGACAAGCAAAGGTTTAAGCTTGGGGGAGTTGATACGTCTCCGTCGTATCTACTTTTCCAAACACTTTTGCCCTTGTTTTGGACTCTAACTTGCATGATTTGAATGGAACTAACCCGGACTGACGATGTTTTCAGCAGAATTGCCATGGTGTTATTTATGTGCAGAAACAAAAGTTCTCGGAATGACATGAGACTTCACGGAGATTATTTTTGGAAATAATAAAAAATACTGGCAAAAGAATCAAGGCCAGGGGGCCCACACACTTTCCATGAGGGTGGGGGCTCGCCTGCCCCCCTGGGCGCGCCCCCTGCCTCGTGGGCCCCTTGGAGCTCCACCGACCTCAACTCCAACTCCATATATTCGTGTTTGGGGAGAAAAAATCAGAGAGAAAGATTCATCACTTTTACGATACGTAGCCACCGCCAAGCCCTAAACTCTCTCGGGAGGGCTGATCTAGAGTCCGTTCGGGGCTCCGGAGAGGGGAATCCATCGCCGTCGTCATCATCAACCATCCTCCATCACCAATTTCATGATGCTCACCGCCGTGCGTGAGTAATTCCATCGTAGGCTTGCTGGACGCTGATGGGTTGGATGAGATTTATCATGTAATCGAGTTAGTTTTGTTAGGGTTTGATCCCTAGTATCCACTATGTTCTGAGATTGATGTTGCTATGACTTTGCTATGCTTAATGCTTGTCACTAGGGCCCGAGTGCCATGATTTCAGATCTTGATCCTATCTTGATCCTATCTTGCTAGGACCCCGAACGGACTCTAGATCAGCCCTCCCGTGGCAGCGAGCCCGAGTGCCATGATTTCAGATCTTGATCCTATCTTGATCCTATCTTGCTATTATGTTTTCATGAATATATGTGAGTTCTTGATCCTATCTTGCAAGTCTATAGTCACCTACTATGTGTTATGATCCGGCAACCCCGAAGTGACAATAATCGGGACCACTCCCGGTGATGACCAGAGTTTGAGGAGTTCATGTATTCACTATGTGTTAATGCTTTGGTCCGGTACTCTATTAAAAGGAGGCCTTAATATCTCTTAGTTTCCGCTAGGACCCCGCTGCCACGGGAGGGTAAGACAAAAGATGTCATGCAAGTTCTTTTCCATAAGCACGTATGACTATATTCGGAATACATGCCTACATTACATTGATGAATTGGGCTAGTTCTGTGTCACCCTATGTTATGACTGTTACATGATGAACCGCATCTGGCATAATTCTCCATCACCGATCCAATGCCTACGAGCTTTTCACATATTGTTCTTCGCTTATTTACTTTTCCGTTGCTACTGTTACAATCACTACAAAACCCAAAAATATTACTTTGCTACCGTTACCGTTACTTCCATATTACTTTGCTACTAAATACTTTGCTGCAGATACTAAGTTATCCAGGTGTGGTTGAATTGACAACTCAACTGCTAATACTTGAGAATATTCTTTGGCTCCCCTTTTGTCGAATCAATAAATTTGGGTTGAATACTCTACCCTCGAAAACTGTTGCGATCCCCTATACTTGTGGGTTATCACGGTAAGTAAACAAACTCCAAAAAATCTGCAAAAATATTTTTTGTCAATTTTGGAAATAAAGAAACTCACAGGGAGCGTCCCCTGGTGGGCACAATACACCAGGGCGCGCCAGGCAAGCCTGGTGCAGCCAGGTGGGTTGTGCCCACTTGGGACACCTCCCGTACTCCGTTTTTCTTCCATATGCTTGTCCTGCAAAATAAAAATTCTATATATACTTCCTGAACCTGTTAACCACCGTATCACGGAGAAAATCCTTTGTTTTCTTTTCTTGATGTTTCCGGTCAGATTTATCATGCTAAGCATCATGTCTTCCTGCTCCTCCAACCACATGGAAGAAAATGCTTGGCTGATGAAGATCGAAACGAAGCTGAAGGAAGCAAAGGGCAAATTACGTTCTTCATCACCACCACCATCTTCTTCACCACCAAAGGAGAATTGAGTGTCGGGTATGGGCACTCCCCTTGGCTTCCGCCAAGCTTTCGGGAGGTGCCACGGTATCGTATCATCCCAGTATCTTTTTACTTTTACTTATCTTAGTTCAATCTTTTGCTTAGATGAATAAAGTTTAGTTCGGTCTTTTCTTCTTTTAGAAGTTTGCTTAGTAATCTATCATTATAATCATGTGCAAATTATATAATAAAGTTAGTTTGAGTTTTTACTTTCTTTACTTTCATGTTGCAAATAAAGAAAAGAAATAAGAAAGAAAGAAAAAGAGAAAGGAAGAAAATAAAAGAAAGGAAGTAAATCAATAAGATCATATACTAATCCTATGGTAGGTGATAGTACTACATAAGGAAAAGTATAAGTAAGAAATTTTTATTAGAGATTGACAAACATAGCATTAGTCAATGATGCAACTCATGAAGGAATTGATAAGGGAAGAGAAGATTCACATATAGATATACTATCCTAGAAATCTTTTATGATTGTGAGCTCTCATCAAAATATTATATGCCAAAATTGTTGACATTGGACAAGGAAGACAACTTAATCTTTTATGTTTGTTTATATTCACGTAAAAGTCATATTGTCATAGATCCTTCAACATGTGATGCTTGCCTCCTATCTTTGCTAGCCAAAAATTCTGCACTAAGTAGAGATACTACTTGTGCATCCAAAAACCCTTAAACCCAAATCTTCTTCAAGTGTCCACCATACCTACCTAGGTATTGAACAAGATTCCTCAAGTAAGTTGTCATCGGTGCAAAAAGGCAATAAAAATTGCTTCTAAATATGTGAGATCTTTTAGTTTAAGAGAAAATTGAGCGTTGCACGAACTTGGATGACAACGAATAAAAGCGATAGACTGCATAATAAAGGTTGTCATCTTAAGGGGCAATGTAACGTGGCATTCTCTTACACTAAGGGATTGAGCATGCAAACAAATAAGTGCATGGCAACCTCTTCTTCCCTCTACGAAGGTCCTATCTTTTACTTCTTTGCAAAGAGTCAAAGTTTTCCTTCTTTCCTTTTTTATTTTCTCTTTTGGCAAGCATCATGTGGTGAGGAAAGATCTAGGCACATATGTCCGGTTGAATATAGATAGCATGGGTTATTATTGTTGACATCACCCTTGTGGTGAGTATGTTGGGAGGCGAAACTATAAGCCCCTATCTTTCTATGTGTTCGGCTGAAACGTTTTGTTCATGAGTACAAGGCGAGTGTGAGCAATCATAGAAGACTATATGATGGTTGAGTATGTGGACTTGCCTAAAGGCTCCGATGCGTGACCCTTCCTGAAAAGATGATGAATTGTAGTTGCAAAGTTGACTGAGAACATAATTTGTTGGTTTCTAATAGAGTTTTTGCTTTATACTTCGACTGTGTCATGAACTGTTACTTATTCATAGGAAGTATATGATGCAAATCCTATGATAAAAGTTTTATGCTAAATTTTGTTGCTGTTTTAATAATCAACATGATGCTTCCATGTCTGTATTTTGTTTTTATCGACACCTCTCTCTCAAAGCATGTGGACATGTTTCTCGATTTCGGTTTTCGCTTGAGAACAAGCGAGGTCTAAGCTTGGGGGAGTTGATACGGCCATTTTCCATCATGTTTTCTTACTGTTATTTATAATGTTTTTATCCATAATAATGCTTTTTGGAGTAATTCTAATGCCTTTTCATTCATAATTTGCAAGGTACACACCAAGAGGGAGAATTCCGGCAGCTGGAAATCTGGACCTGAAAAAGCTATGTCAGGCCACCTATTCTGCACAACTCCCAATGGGCTAAAACTTCACGGAGATTTTTTATGGAATATATAAGAAATATTGGAGCCAATAAGTACTAGAGGGGAGCCACCAGGTGGGCACAACCCACCTGGACGCGCCAGGCCCCCCTGGCGCGCCCTGGTGGGTTGTGGCCTCCTCGGCCCACCTTCAGTGCCCATCTTCTGGTATATAAGTGGTTTTGACCTAGAAAAAAACATAATAATACTTTCGGGACGGTGTGCCGCTGTCTCGAGGCGGAATTTGGGCAGGAGCACTTTTGCCCTCCGGCGGAGCGATTCAGCCGGGGGAACTTCCCTACCGGAGGGGGAAATCATCGTCATCATCATCGCCATGAAATCTCCCATCTTGGGGAGGGCAATATCCATCAACATCTTCACCAGCACCATCTCATCTCAAACCCTAGTTCATGTCCTGTATTCAATCTTGTTACCGGAACTATAGATTGTTGCTAGGGGGTGACTAGTAGTGTTGATGACATCTTGTAGTTGATTACTATATGGTTTATTCGGTAGAAGATTATATGTTCAGATACATTATGCATATTAATACCCCTCTGATCATGAGCATTTTTGTTGATTGTGAGTAGTTACTTTTGTTCTTGAGGTCACGGGATAAATCATGTTGCAAGTAATCATGTGAATTTGATATGTGTTCGATATTTTGAGGGTATGTATGTTGTGATTCCCTTAGTGGTGTCATGTGAATGTCGACTACATGACACTTCACCATATTTGGGCCTAAGGGAATGCATTGTGGAGTAGTAAATAGATGGTGGGTTGCGAGAGTGACAGAAACTTAAACCCTAGTTTATGCACTATTCCGTAAGGGACCGATTGGATCCTAGAGTTTAATGCTATGGTTAGGATTTATCCTTAATACTTTTCTCGTAGTTGCGGATGCTTGCGGGAGGGTTAATCATAAGTAGGAGGTTTGTTCAAGTAAAATTATCAAAGTAGCGAACACAAATCAAACCAACATGATGAAAGTGACTAGATGAAATTCCCGTGTACCCTCAAGAATGCTTTGCTTATCATAAGAGACCGTTTTGGCCTGTCCTTTGCCTCAAAAGGATTGGGCTACCTTGCTGCATACTTATTGCTACTATCGTTACTTGCTCATTACAAATTATCTTGCTATCAAACTACTCGCCACTTACAGTTTCAGCACTTGCAGACATTACCTTACTGAAAACTACTTGTCATTTCCTTCTGCTCCTCGTTGGGTTTGACACTCTTATCAAAAAGAGCTACAATTGATCACCTATACTTGTGGGTCATCAGGGGGCGCTGCCCCCTCCCCTAGTCCAATTCGGACTCCTCCCTTGGAGGGGGGGCGTGCCACCCCTTGTGGGCTGGCCTGCCTCCCTCCCATGGCCCATGTGGCCCATATGTTCCCCCGGGGGGTTCCGGTAACCCCCCTGGTACTCCGATACGCACCCGATTCATTCTGAAACACTTTTGGTGTCCGAATATCATCGTCCTATATATGAATCTTTACCTCTGGACCATCTCGAGACTCCTCGTCATGACCGTGATCTCATCCGGGACTCCGAACGACCTTCGGTCACCAAATCACATAACTCATATAATACAAAATTGTCATCGAACGTTAAGCGTGCGGACCCTACGGGTTCGAGAACTATGTAGACATGACCGAGACACCTCTTCGGTCAATAACCAACAACGGACCTGGATGCTCATATTGTTTCCCACATATTCTACGAAGATCTTTATCGGTCGAACCGTTATGACAACATACGTTATTCCCTTTATCATGGTATGTTACTTGCCCGAGATTCGATCGTCGGTATCTTCATACCTAATTCAATCTCGTTACTGGCAAATCTCTTTACTCGTTCCGTAATGCATCATCCCGCAACTAACTCATTAGTCACATTGCTTGCAAGGCTTATTATGATGTGCATTACCGAGAGGGCCCAGAGATACCTCTTCGATACTCGGAGTGACAAATCCTAATCTCGATCTATGCCAACCCAACAAACACCTTCGGAGATACCTGTAGAGCATCTTTATAATCACCCAGGTACATTGTGACGTTTGATAGCACACAAGGTATTCCTCCGGTATCTGGGAGTTGCATAATCTCATAGTCAAAGGAATATGTATATGACATGAAGAAAGCAATAGCAATAAAATTTAATGATCATTATGCTAAGCTAACGGATGTGTCTTGTCCATCACATCATTCTCCTAATGATGTGATCCCATTCATCAAATGACAACACATGTCTATGGTTAGGAAACTTAACCATCTTTGATTAACGAGCTAGTCTAGTAGAGGCTTACTAGGAACACGGTGTTTTGTCTATGTATTCACACATGTATCAAGTTTCTGGTTAATACAATTCTAGCATGAATAATAAACATTTATCATGATATAAGGAAATATAAATAACAACTTTATTATTGCCTCTAGGGCATATTTCCTTCAGTCTTCCACTTGCACTAGAGTCAATATTCTAGTTCACATCGCCATGTGACTTAACACCAATAGATCGCATCGTCATGTGATTAACACCCAAAGGGTTTACTAGAGTTAATAATCTAGTTCAATTCGCCATGTGATTAACACCCAAAGAGTACTAAGGTGTGATCATGTTTTGCTTGTGAGAGAAGTTTAGTCAATGGGTCTGCCACGTTCAGATCCGTATGTATTTGCAAATTTCTATGTCTGCAATGCTCTGCGCGGTGCTACTTTAGCTAATTGCTCCCACTTTCAATATGTATCCAGATTGAGACTCAGAGTCATCTGGATCAGTGTCAAAGCTTGCATCGACGTAACCCTTTACGACGAACTCTTTGTCACCTCCATAACCGAGAAACATTTCATTAGTCCTCTAAGGATAATTTTGAACGCTGTGTAGTGATCTACTCCTGGATCACTATTTTGCCAAACTCGTGACAAGGCACATTACTGGTCTGGTACACAGCATGGCATATTTTATGGAACCTATGACTGAGGCATAGGGAATGACTTTCATTCTCTCTATATATTCTGCCGTGGTCGGGTTTTGAGTCTTACTCAACTTCATACCTTACAACTCAGGCAAGAACTCCTTCTTTGACTGATCCATTTTGAACTCCTTCAAAATCTTAGGAAGGTATGTACTCATTGAAAGTTTTATCAAGCGTCTTGATCTATCTCTATACATCTTGATGCCCAATATGTAAGCAACTTCACTGAGGTCTTTCTTTGAAAAACTCCTTTCAAACACTCCTTTATGTTTTCCAGAAAATTCTACATCATTTCCGATCATCGGGCAAGTCTACCAAAGTCCACACTTTGTTCTCATACATGGATTCTATCTCAGATTTCATGGCCAAAAGCCATTTATCATAATCTGGGCTCATCATAGCTTCTTCATAGTTCATAGGTTCATCATGGTCTAGTAACATGACTTCCAGAATAGGATTATCGTACCAATCTGGTGTGGAACATGCTCTGGTTGACCTACGAGGTTCAGTAGTAACTTGATCTGAAGTTTCATGATCATTATCATTCGCTTCCTCTCTAGTTGGTGTAGGCATCATGAGAACGGTTTTCTATGATGAGCTACTTTCCAATTTGAGAGAAGGTACAATTACCTCATCAAGTTCTACTTTCCTCCCACTCACTTCTTTCGAGAGAAACTCCTTCCCTAGAAAGGATCCATTCTTGGCAACAAAGATCTTGCCTTCAGATCTGTGGTAGAAGGTGTACCCAATTGTTTCCTTAGGGTATCCTATGAAGATGGCACTTTTCCGATTTGGATTCGAGCTTATCTGGCCAAAGCCTTTTGACATAAGTGTCGCAACCCCAAACTTTAAGAAACGATAGCTTAGGTTTCTTGCCAAACCATAGTTCATATTGAGGGAGTCCTGGACTAGGGGGTCCTCGGGCGTCTGGGCTATGTGATGTGGGCCGGACTGATGGGCCATGAAGATACAAGATGGAAGGCTTTCCCCCATGTCCGGATGGGACTCTCCTTGGCGTGGAAGGCAAGCTTGGCGTTCGGATATGAAGATTCCTTTCTCTATAAACCGACTCTGTACAACCCTAACCCCCTCCGGTGTCTATATAAACCGGAGGGTTTAGTCCATAGAGGCAATCATAATCATACAGGGTAGACATCTAGGGTTTAGCCATTACGATCTCGAGGTAGATTAACTCTTGTAACCCCTATACTCAAAGTCAATCAAGCAGGAAGTAGGGTATTACCTCCATTAAGAGGGCCCGAACCTGGGTAAACATCGTGTCCCTGCCTCCTGTTACCTTCGATCCTAAGACGCACAGCTCGGGATCCCCTACCCAAGATCTGCCGGTTTTGACACCGACATTGGTGCTTTCATTGTGAGTTCCTCTGTGTTGTTGAGCGAAGGATCGATGGCTCGCCTCGTCGTTAGTGACAAAATCACCTCTGGAAGGGCCCTAGTTCCAGGGCAGATCCTCCAGATCGGCAATTTCACCATAGGCACCCGCCCCGCCATTAAGCCCAAGGTGGTCCCCCGGATTGCCAAAAATTACCTCCGCATCAACCCCGAAGGCGTTGATAAGATGGATCCGGTGGATGTCTCGTCTTTAAATGAACTGCTAGATCGCATCGCCGCCCTGGGGGTCGCCACAGATTACGATCTGATTGGGCTTAAACCCAATCAAAGGGAAATCAGGTCTCCACCTGTCACCCATCTGGTGACTGTCGTGGAAGAACAAGTTGAGGATACCGCTCCTCCTACGCTTAAAACAAACTATGTTCGGATCTCCGAGCCCCACGAGCCGGACACTCATCATCAAGATGAGATCATCTGTCCTCCGAACATAGAATCAGGTGCTGAGTCTAAAACCCCCAGGGCACTCCGGACCCTGGGCCAGTGACCTCAGAAATTTTTAAAAATCCGGATTCCACAGTGGGTCCGGGTTCGGATTTAAGCCCACCCACCCACTGAGGGAGTCCTGGACTAAGGGGTCCTCGGGTGTCCGGCCTATTATCCATGGGCCGCACTGATGGGCTGTGAAGACATGAAGACCGAAGACTGTGCCCGTGTCCGGATTGGACTCTACTTGGCGTGGAAGGCAAGCTTGGCAACCGGCTATGTAGATTCCTTCTTATGTAACCGACTCTATGTAAACCCTAGATCCCCTCGGTGTCTATATAAACCAAGGGGTTAGTCCGAAAAGGGGACATACATTACCATAGTCATATAGGCTAGACTTCTAGGGTTTAGCCATTACGATCTCGTGGTAGATCAACTCTTGTAATATTCATATTCATCAAGATCAATCAAGCAGGAAGTAGGGTATTACCTCCATAGAGAGGGCCCGAACCTGGGTAAACATCGTGTCCCCTGTCTCCTGTTACCATCGATCCTAGACGCACAGTTCGGGACCCCCTACCCGAGATCCGCCGGTTTTGACACCGACATTGGTGCTTTCATTGAGAGTTCCACTGTGCCGTCGACGAAAGGTTCGATGGCCCCTTCAATCGTCGATAGTGACGCTGTCCAAGGAGAAACCTTCCTCCCCGGACAGATCTTTGTGTTCGGTGGCTTCGTACCGCGGGCCAATTCGCTTGGCCATCTGGAGCAGATCGATAGCTACGCCCCTGACCACCAGGTCAGATTTGGAAGCTTGAACTACGTCGCGGACATCCGTGGAGACTTGATCTTGAACGGACTTGAGACCGCAGCGATCGCTCCCCTCGCCCCGATGAACATGACTTAAATCTGTCATCGGGTCACGTCCAGGAGATGGTTCATGTTGCTGGAACGACCTTAGAACCGAAGCAGATCATGCCATCCGAGGCCACAAAGCCCGCGGCGTTGGAGCCGCACACGGACTCGACACCCCGCAATACTTGCGTCCATGGAACTCCGGACTCGTTTCCGGCTACAAGCTCTGGACCGGGTACGCCTGCGGACACCGAGCTGGATCGGTTATCGATTTCCGAATTTAGCGCCGCAGACATCTTCCAGCACTCACCTTTGGGCGATGTGCTGAACTCTTTAAAGAATTTGTCCTTGGAGAAGGACTCACAGCCGAACTATGTTCGGTTCGAGTTAAAGGCTGATGATGGGGAATTTTGCTTCCCACCCGCCACCCACTTCATAGCTACCGTCGAGGACTTAACCGACGAGCTCGATTATGGCTCCGAAGACATCGACAGTATGGACGACGATGCCGACAAGGAGCAAGGCCAAGACCCGCCATTCACTGGACGTTGGACGGCCACCTCCTCGTACGACGTGTACATGGTGGATACACCTAAAGGATCTGGCGACGACAAAGAAGAGCCAAATGCGAATAAACCCTCTGAGATGCAGTCCACGCGCCGGCGCCCTAAACGCCGCTCTAAGTCACGTCGCTCAAAAGACAGCAACACCAGCACCGGAGAAAATAGCACTCCTGACGACGCCGAAAACAATGAAGACCCTGTTGGAGCAACATCCGAACAAGAGGAACAAGACAACGGGCAAGATAACCCTAATAAACAGGCCACGCCCAATGACCCGGATGATGATAGTTATTGTCCACCCTCCCAGGATGATGAGAGCCTTGGCAATGAGGAGTTCATCGTGCCTGAGGCACCCCTCGAACCAGAGCGCTTTAAGCGCCAGCTCATAGCTACTGCAAGAAGCCTAAAGAAGAAGCAGCAGCAGCTCCAAGTAGATCAAGACCTACTCATGGATAGATGGACCGATGTCCTAGCAGCCGAAGAATACGACCTCAAGCACCCAGCCAAGAGTTACCCAAAACGCAGACTGCTACCTCAGTTCGATGAGGAGGCACCAGATCTCATACCTCCCTCGCGCAATGCGGACCGACCACCACGTGGTCGGGATAGTGCGGCGGACCGACCACCCCGCGGTCGGGATAAAACAGCAACTCAAGCCGAACAACAGCCCGCCCCACCACCTCACAAAATAGGGACAGAACAGCTCGGGACCATACATACGACCTTCGGCAGGAATTGGACAGTAGAGCAGGACACACCAGATCAATCCACGGATCGCGAGGACGCTTCCCTACTTGGGATGACAGCTACCTATTCGGACGTGACAAACTTAATCACAACAGGGCCGATAACCGCAGATGGACTTCATCGGAGGTGCGCCATGACACAGCCTGCTATAGAGGCGCCGCACACCCTCTCTACTTCACAGATGAGGTGCTGGATCACGAATTCCCCAAGGGGTTCAAGCCCGTCAATATTGAATCATATGACGGAACAACCGATCCCGCAGTATGGATCGAGGATTTTATTCTCCACATCCACATGGCCTGAGGAGATGACCTCCACGCTATCAAATACCTCCCATTAAAGCTCAAATGACCAGCTCGACACTGGCTAAATAGTTTGCCTGAGAATTCCATCGGCAGCTGGGAGGACTTGGAAGAGACGTTCCTTGATAACTTCCAAGGAACTTATGTCCGGCCACCAGATGCCGATGACTTAAGCCACATAGTACAACAACCTGGAGAATCAGCCAGAAAATTCTGGACTAGGTTCCTCACCAAAAAGAACCAGATCGTTGACTGTCCGGATGCCGAGGCCCTAGCGTCCTTCAAACACACCATCCGTGACGAATGGCTAGCGCGCCACCTCGGCCAAGAAAAGTCGAAGTCTATGGAAGCCCTTACGGCACTCATGACCCGCTTTTGCGCGGGTGAGGACAGCTGGCTAGCTCGTAGCAAAAACACAGCCAGTGAGGCAGGCCCCTCTGAGGCCAAGAACAGCACCGGCAAGCTCCGGCACAATAGACACAAACGCCAAAGAAATGGCGATAACACCGATGACACCACAGTTAACGCCGGATTCAGCGGCTCCAAGTCCGGCCAGCGGAAGAAGCCCTACAAAAGAAACAATGAGGGACCTTCCAGCTTGGACCGCATACTCGACCGTCCGTGCCAGATACACGGCACCCCAGACAAACAAGCCAATCATACCAACATGGATTGTTGGGTTTTCAAACAGGCTGGCAAGTTAAATGCCGAAAACAAAGAAAAGGGATCACAAAGTGAGGACGAGGACAAAGAGCCCCGGCAGCCAAACACCGGGGGGTAGAAGAAATTCCCCCCTCAAGTCAAAACGGTGAACATGATATACACTACACACATCCCCAAAAGGGAGCGTAAGCGAGCACTCAGGGACGTCTACGCGGTAGAGCCAGTCGCCCCAAAATTCAATCCGTGGTCGTCATTCCCGACCACCCTCGATCGTCGGGATCACCCAACTAGTATCCGGCATGGCGGTTCAGCCGCACTCGTCCTCGACCCAATCATCGACGGATTTCACCTAACACGAGTCCTAATGGACGGTGGTAGCTGCCTCAACCTACTTTATCAGGATACAGTGCGGAAGATGGGCATTAATCCCTCACGAATCAAACCCACAAACACTACCTTTAAAGGAGTCATACCAGTCGTTGAGGCCCGCTGTACAGGCTCAATCACGCTAGAGGTGGTCTTCGGTTCTCCGGACAACTTCCGAAGCGAAGAGTTAATCTTCGACATCGTCCCCTTCCGCAGCGGCTACCACGCACTGCTCGGACGAACCGCGTTTGCTAGATTCAACGCGATGCCACACTATGCTTATCTCAAGTTTAAGATGCCCGGTCCACGCGGCGTCATAACAGTCAATGGCAATACTGAACGCTCCCTCTGAATAGAGGAGCATACCACCGCCCTAGCAGCAGAGGTACAGAGCGGCCTTCTCAAGCAGCACCATAATACGGCTGCCGAGCCCCTGGACATCATTAAGAGGTTCCAGACTACACTGCAACAGGACAGCGCGGCTCGTCAAGAGCTCGATTAGCAATTCAGCCTCCGTCCCAGTCCCGATGTAGTAGTGGCATTCGTACCACGCGTACATAATTACGCACACAAAATTCCATGGACATCGACGGAGGCACAAGCTAGCCCGGGATCTACAGTTCGGCTAGACCGATCCCGGACACACATATAACTTTACTATTTCCTTTTTCCCTTTTTCGCAGGTTTCTCTTATGCGGGCCTCTTTTGACAGCCTGATTTATGATCCTGTCAAAGGACAAATACACCGGATCGACATGGAGCACAGGCGTACAGGGGCAGCCCTAGAGGCCAATCCAACGATTACTCTATCTGTTTTCAGGACCCACACGCAGCTCGCCTTTAGTTGTGGCATGTCAAATAGCCAGCTGCTTATGGCATTATTTTGTACCAATGCGCTTTGGCGCATTAATCCAACTATAATGGAAACAGTTCATGGCCCAAGTTCAAGGGCCCCAGATACCATCTCTGTTCTCCTTCTGTTTTCCTTTCAATTACTTATTTCCTAGCAACCATACACTCTGGTACGTTTCATATTTGCCCAGGGGCTCCTCATCCCCCATAACACGGCAACAAAGTCCGAACACTCCTTAAAGATAAGTTCAGCACCCCGAATTTAGCATTATATGCATTGGCTCCGAATCATGTCTTTGGTCAATAGTTGGGTTGCCCGGCTCCTGTGCTTGCTACCCTACGTTCCGCTAAATCGGCTAGGGTAGTAAAGGGAGAACTACTGCGATTGTGCCCTGGCCTTGACCAGATGAGCGCCTCAATAGAGAAAGCCGAAAACTGACTGTCATGATATGGCGAGAGCCGGTCAGCTGTTCGATGGTTACAAATCATTGGAGATGTTTCCGCGTTACACGGAGGATCGATAATTCCCGATCAGATGCTGACAGCACTCTGGTTCGCACCAGGGGCTGCGCCCATGCTTTATTATAAAACTCCTATGGCTAAGTGAGGGCGTTTAAGCCGCATAGTCTGATTGCCTTGTTCGTTGCGCTAAAAAACTCCTTCAAGGACCATATAATTGGATCAAGATTGTTTAGATTCCATCCCGAACACCTCCGTACTACCTACGTGAGGGCAGAAGCCGACGACTGGCCAACCCTCAGATTACATACAACACGGACGCATAGGAGGAAACAATTAAAGCATAACAAAATTATATTGCAAACAGGCTTTCTTTTCATAATACAAGGCAGGGGCAACACGAATACATCTATTCAAATACAATGTTCTGCGAACATTGTACTGCCGCAAGGCGAGACCCCTCCAGGACATCCGCAAAATACCGTTCAGGTATGCGGTGCTCCTTGCCCTCCGGTGGCCCTCTGGTCACCTCGACGGCGTCCATCTTCGCCCACCACATCTTGCAACGGGCGAAGGCCATGCGCGCGCCTTCGATACAGGCCGAGCGCTTGACGACGTCCAGCCGAGGACAGGCGTTCACCATCCGCCTCACGAGTCCGAAGTAGCTTCCCGGCATACCTTCGGCTGGCCATAGCCGGATTATCAAATCCTTAATGGCTAGTTCGGCCACCCTATGCAGCTCCACCAGCTGTTTCAGCTGATCGGTGAACGACACGGGACACTCTGGCGCCGCATACTGCGACCAGAATAGCTTCTCCGTAGAACCCCCTCCTTCGGCTCGATAGAACTCCGCGGTGTCTGATATACTGCATGGTAAATCTGCAAAAGCCCCTGGGGAACTCCGAACCCGGGTTAGTAAAAGGTACTGCTTCCCCGGATACTTGCTTTGCATCTTAAATGCCTTACCCGCCGTGATCTTCTTGGCCTCATGGATCTCCTGGAGGGCGGCCTGGGCCTCATTCCGTGCAGTCTCCGCCCTTTGATGAGCCTTGGCCAGTTCGGCCCCTTGAACCGACGCATCATGCTCCAAGGCCTCGCATTTTTTCACCGCATCCTGGAGCTCCTGCTGGACTTCTTTGACCCGGGCCTTGAGCTTCTTACGGGCAGCTTGCTGCTGGACAGCCTTCTCCTCGGCCTCGCCCAGGGCCTTCCTTAGGGCCTCGACCTCGGTTGCGGCTCCTGCACATATTACGCCACTACGGTCAGTATACAGCGCTTATTCTTTCCGAACACATAGCAAGTCGTCATTCACCTTGCTTCTCCTGGAGCCGAATTTTAACCTCGCCGAGCTCATTCTCGGTCCGCTCCAGCCTCTGCTTCAGTTCAGAGACTTCGGCAGCATGCGAGGTCGCGGCCAACAGTGACGCCTGCTTATCCATACATATTGCGTTAGTCTCCTATAACAAATGATTGATCCTCTATTCGGTTCTTCTTGCCGAACACCGGACAGTGTCTCAGGGGCTACTGTCTACACGGGGTTTTTCTCTTTCTTACGTCGAAACCTGTCAACAGGTTGCTGCAGGCTTCATTCAGTCCACTCTTTGCGGACTGAACCTTCTCGATCACCGCACCCATAAGGACACGGTGCTCGTTCACGACGGAGGCGCCTCGTAGCGCCTCCATCAGGTTATCCGGCACCCCTGGATGGACAGGGGAGGGTTGTTCTCCTCCTCCTCCTCCTCTTCCTTGTTATTGTCCTCAGGGACGGAGGAATGAGCTTCGTCGTCTTCGGACGTCACGTCTGAAGTACCCTTGCGACGGGGGCCACTCCTGGCCCCCTTGGCCTTCTTCTCCGGTGCCTTATATGGCGCCGGCACCAGCATCTTCGCTAGACGCGGGATGACTGGTTCTTCAGGCAGTGGAGCCGAACACTGGATCCGCTTCGCCCTCTCCATCCAGTCCTAAAAAGGCAATGATAAACTCAGACGTCATCTTCGAAACAATTAAGTTGGGGATACATCAGAAATAACATACCTCGCTGGCAGGGTGTTTACAATCATGACCACGGTCTGAATTCGTGGGCGGTGGCTTCTCGTTGCCCTTAAAAAGCAACTTCCAGGCATCTTCATGGGTGGTTTCGAAGAGCCTCACCAGGGTTTGATGCTTCTTCGGATTAAAATCACATAGAGGGCGACTTCTGCGTTGGCAGGGGAGAATCCAGCGAACTAGCATCACCTGGATTATGTCAACGAGGTTGACATCCTTGGCTATCATGCTCTGGACGCGCGTCTGCAACGCTATCAGCTCATCGGGCGAGCACCAATCCGGACTCTTCTCGACCCAGGAGGTGAGTCGCATGGGAGCACCGGAGCAGAATTCGGCAGCTGCGGCCCAGGTGGTGTCGCGGGGTTCTGTGATGTCGAACCATTGTCTCTGCCACTCCTTCACTGTCTCCACGAAAGTGCCTTTCGGCCAGGAGACGTTGGGTAGCTTGCTCACCATGGCTCCTCCACACTCTGCGTGCTGGCCATCCACCACCTTCGGTTTCACATTGAAGACTTTGAGCCACAGCCCGAAGTGGGGATGGATGAGGAGGAAGGCCTCACACACGACGATAAACGCCAAGATGTTGAGGAAGGAGTTCGGGGACAGATCATGGAAATCTATCCCGTAATAATACATCAGCCCGCGGACGAAAGGGTGGAGTGGAAACCCTAGCTCGCGGAAGAAATGGGGGATGAAGACTACCCTCTCGGTGGGCTTCGGCGTGGGGACGACTTGTCCCTCGGTCGGCAGGCGGTGAGTGATCTCCTTCGCCAAATATCCGGCCGCCTGAAGCTCAGTAATGTCCTCCTCCTTGACGGAGGAGACCATCCACTTGCCTTGACCTCCGGATCTGGACATGGTTGCTTGAGTGGAAAGGAGATGAGAACTTGGGCGCTGGAGCTCAAGATTGGAAAGGCGGAGACAGAGAGAGGGCGTGAGAGAGGAAGAGGGAATCCTTATCCCCTTATAAAGGCAGCAAATATTAAACGCCTCCTCACTCGCCTTAAGATTTGCCTATTCCCAAGGGCTGTATAAACGACACGGTTGGGTTACCCATGCCCGCATTGATGAGAATCCCGCGATTTGGGGACACGATCTCTGCTTTGACAAGACGTGCCAATGGCAACCACGTCTCGGGACGTGAGGCGTCGAACATGAAAGCGGTTTGGAATTATGGCCGGTAGATGTAATGTCATGCTGCAAAAAGTTGTCAGCGGATAAGACTCGTGTAAAAATATATTCTCTCTGCGGTTGTGTATGGTGTGTGTGTGACAGGTCCGGATACTATCATCGCATCCGAAGACTATCTTGGAGTTCGGAAAAAGGGGAACCCGCCTTGCAATGCTGAAGACAATCTACGCGCCGGACTCCTCGTCATTGAAGCCAGGTTTAGGGGCTACTGAGGGAGTCCTGGAGTAAGGGGTCCTCGGGCGTCCGGCCTGTTATCCATGGGCCGGACTGATGGGCTGTGAAGACATGAAAACCGAAGACTGTACCCGTGTCCGAATTGGACTCTACTTGGCGTGGAAGGCAAGCTTGGCAACCGACTATGTAGATTCCTTCTTATGTAACCGACTCTATGTAAACCCTAGATCCCCCCGGTGTCTATATAAACCGGAGGGGTTAGTCCGGAAAGGGGACATACATTACCATAGTCATATAGGCTAGACTTCTAGGGTTTAGCCATTACGATCTCGTGGTAGATCAACTCTTGTGATACTCATATTCATCAAGATCAATCAAGCAGGAAGTAGGGTATTACCTCCATAGAGAGGGCCCGAACCTGGGTAAACATCGTGTCTCCCGTCTCCTGTTACCATCGATCCTGGACGCACAATTCGGGACCCCCTACCCGAGATCCGCCGGTTTTGACACCGACACCCACCACAATCAATACTCTCCAAGCAATTCCGGTCCCCCGGACATATGCGATTTAATGTATATACGACAGCAACGTCAGGAAACAGTCCATCACTTTTGGGCTAGATTCCTACTTGTTAAAAACAAGATCAAAGATTGATGCGACGATGATGCGGTATCAATCTTCTGCCGCACTGTACGGACGAGGGGATCCTCAATGCCCTCAATCGGCACCACATACTGCACTTTGTAGATTTGGCACACATAGTACAGAAGTATTACGCAATGGAAAGCGCCTGGAAAGCCCAGACGGCTTAGTGGGAACCACCGGCATTTAAGCCACCCACCGGCCGGGCAAAAAGGATGCACCCTTACGGGGCACCTATTCATTACTTCGCGGAAAGGAAAATTAAGCCCTTACCGGGACACAGGACTGTCCTCGATGAATGGCTCGACAAGCCCTGTCAGATACGCGCGATGCCAAATTCCGAACAAATCCATAGCCTTCGGGCATGTTGGATTCTCAGGCAGGTGGCCAAAAGCGGTGAGGCTATCCTCACCAACACCACCCCGGTAAGGCACTCCCCTGAGGATAACAACCTCAATATTTTTACGGTCTTTGAGACATTTTCTTCAAACAACTGGCATAAAAGGGCGCTCCGCGACCTCGCTGAAGTCAATCATGTAGCCGCAATAAATCCTTGGAACGATATGGCAATAACCTTCAACGCCAGCGACGAGCCAAGGGCCCGATCAGTCCGAGCACCAGCCGCTTTGGTTTTAAACCCAATCGTAGACGGCTTTCACCTCACTAAAGTGCTCATGGACGGCGGCAGCGGACTGAACCTCATCTACGAGGACACGCTCAATAAAATGCAAATGGACAGAAGTCGCATCGAGCAAAGTAATACAACCTTTCAAGGAATCATCCCCAGTCCGGAAGCAAGGTGCTCGTGGAAAATTAAACTCAACGTGGTATTCGTCATGCCGGAGAACTATAGGTCTGAAGAGATAATCTTCCAGGTGACCCCTTTCAACAGCGGATATCATGCCTTGTTAGGGCGAGACGCATTCACACGCTTTCAAGCCATACCTCATTACGGGTACATGAAGCTCAAAATGCCCGGGCCCAACGGAGTTATCACTATCGCCAGTGATCCGGACATAGCACTCCGCACCGAAAACAAAACCGCATCCTTGGCCCTCGAAGCACTGTCCGAAGCCCTAGCGGTCGAAGAGCTCACAGCTCTGTGCTCCAAAGTGGATAGAGATGATGTAATCCTTGATAAAAGGCATAAATCCACTTCCTTCAAGCCAGCAGACGAGATAGTCAAATTTCAAGTCCACCCAATAGACCCCAAGAAGACAGCTTCCATCCGGGCATAGCTGGACCCGACGGTCGACGCCGCATTGCGCGCATTCCTGCGTGAGAATTGGGACATCTTTGCCTGGCACCCCTCGGATATGCCAGGAATCCCACGCGCACTGGCCAAACATAGTCTCAATATACTAAAGGGATATAAACCAGTCAAGCAAGCGCTGCGGTGATTTTCCAAACCCAAACGATAGGCTATGGGTGAGGAGCTAGCCAAGCTACTCGAAGCCGGGTTCATCAGAGAGATCAAACATCCGGACTGGCTAGCAAACCTGGTCATGGTGCCGAAGAAGGATAAATCCTGGCGCTTGTGTGTTGACTTCAAAGACCTTAATAAAGCCTTCCCTAAGGATCCCTTCCCACTACCTCGCATTGACCAGATTATTGATGCAACCGCAGTACATGACTCACTGTGCTTCCTCGACGCATACTCCGGATACCATCAAATCAAAATGAAGGAATCTGACCAAGCTGCAATGGCATTCATCACCCCATACGGGCCTTTCTGTTTCAACACCATGCCCTTCGGGCTCAAAAACACCGGCGCTACATACCAACGCATGATTCAAACGTGCCTGGAAAAGCAGATCGGCAAGACAGTTGAGGCATACGTAGATGATGTAATCATCAAAACTAAGCATGCCGAGTCATTGGTGGACGACTTACGCCTTACATTTGACAACCTCCGATGATACGACATATGGCTAAATCCAGAAAAGTGCGTTTTTGGTGTTCCTGCCGGAAAACTGCTTGGGTTCATCGTTTCCAATAGGGGAATCGAAGCAAACCCAGCCAAAATCTGAGCCTTGTCACAGTTGGCTACACAAACAGACCTCAAGCAGGTCCAAAAACTAGCCGGGTGCGTGGCACCTTTAAGCCGCTTTATCTCCCGATTAGGATAAAAGACATTGCCATTGTATCGCCTGCTCCGACGCACCGACCACTTTGCGTTGACGGATGCTGCAACAGCCGGATTGGAAGACATAAAAGCTTTGTTAGCAAGGAACCCAATCCTGGCCGCTCCAAACGTTGGAGAACCCATGATACTATACATATCCGCAACGCACCAAGTGGTAAGTATAGTGCTTGTTGTCGAACGAGAGGAAGAGGGACATAAATTCCCACTTCAAAAACCAGTCTACTATGTATCGACGGTCCTCACACCATGCAAATCCCGATTCCCACATTATCAAAAGATAGGGTACGCGGTCTTCATGGCATCCTGGAAGCTGCGGCACTACTTTCAAGAGTGTTCGATCACGGTGGCTTCCAAAGTGCCACTTAGTGATATCATAAACAACCGGGACGCCGCCGGGCGGATTGCCAAATGGGATATTGAGCTCTTACCATTTGAAGTAACATATAAGCCACGCCGAGCCATTAAATCTCAGGTGTTGGCTGACTTCGTCGCCGAATGGACAGAGGCCGAACTCCCTAAAGAGTACGGCACATATTCCAACTGGGTGATGCACTTTGATGGTTCTAAATGCTAGCTGGACTTGGGGCCGGTGTCGTCCTGACATCTCCTACAGGAGACATAGTCCGTTATGTACTCCAAATACTGTATACAGACTCCAATAACGCAGTCGTGTATGAGGCCCTATTGCATGGTCTCCGGATGGCCGTCTCTATGGCCATACAATGCCTTGAGGTGCGCGGGGATTCAAACCTCGCAATCTCCCAAATAAATGGAGAATTCGATGCCAAAGATCCAAAGATGGCGGCTTACCGTAATGCCGTACTTAAAATACCAGCTCGGTTTGAGGGGCTCGAGTTTCATAATGTGGCTCGAGAGAGTAATCAAGCAGCGGACATCCTCGCTCGCATGGGCGCTAAGCGCGACTCGGTCCCACCCAATACCTTTGTAGAGAGGCTCTTCAAGCCATCCATGGTATGGCAGGACGAGAGCGGCAACACCAGTCCGGATCCGAGCATAGCCCCAGATTCCGAACACAATCCCGATATCATCGGGGCCTCGGCCACCGAAATAACACATTTGGCCCATGTAATCATGGTTGTAATCGCCCCATGGACCGAACCCTTCCTGGCCTACCTTAATAGGCGAGAGCTCCCTGAGGACCAGAATGAGGCTCGATGCATCGTTCGACGATCGAAAGCCTACAAGGTTCATGAAGGAGAGCTCTACAAGAAAAGTACCAGCGGAGTCCTTCAAAGATGTATCTCCGAAGCAGAAGGGCAATAGCTCCTGGCCGAAATCCATGCTGGTCTTGGCGGTCATCATGCCGTAGCTTGGGCCCTTGTAAGTAAGGCCTTCCGTACCGTTTTTTCGGCCTACGGCCCGAGCAGATGCACAAGACCTCGTCCAACATTGTGTAGGATGCCAGCTTTTCGCCAATCAAAGCCATATGCTGCCTACCGCCCTTCAAACAATCCCCATTACTTGGCCTTTTGCAGTCTGGGGGTTTGACATGGTCGGACCCCTTAAATGGGGAAGCCATAAGAAAAAATATCTATTGGTCATGGTAGATAAATTCACTAAGTGGATCGAGGCCAAACAAGTTAAAACGGCCGAAGCCGGACCAGTGATAGATTTCATATCCGGTGTCGCACACCGTTATGGTGTCCCGCACAGCATCATCACCAATAACGTCTCTAACTTCACAGCCGGTGAAGTAAAAACTTGGTGTGCTAATCTGGGCATCAAGCTCGATTATGCCTCCGTCTATCACCCTCAAACAAACGGTCAAGTCAAATGGGCTAATGGCCTGATAATGAGCGGCATTAAACCCAGACTAGTGCGATCCTTAAAGGAGTCCGATAAACACTGGGTTGAGGAGCTCAACTCCGTACTCTGGGGTCTACGGACCACGCCCAATCACACAACCGGATACACACCGTTCTTCATGGTGTACGGCGCAGAGGCCGTCTTACCCTGTGATATTATTCATGACTCACCTCGAGTATGCATGTACGAAGAGAAAGAGGCCGAGCTCGATCAGCAAGATGACTTAGATGGCCTGGAAGAGGAGCGCAATGTCACAAAAGCTCGTTCAGCATTCTACCAACAACAAGCTCGAAGATACCAAAGCAGAGAAGTGCGGGCCAAGACTTATAATGTCGGTGAACTCGTTCTACGCCTACCAGAGAAGAAAAAGGACAAGCTCAAACCCAAATGGGTGGGTCCTTTCATTATAGATGAAGTTCTTACTGGAGGAGTCTATCGCCTTCGTAATGCGTCGGACAATCGCTTAGAGCCGAACCCATGGAACACTGCTAGACTCCGAAGATTTTACGCCTAAGTCCGGACTCATTGTTCGTCACCTTTCTTTTCATTTTTATACAAATTCTAGCCTGTGTTCGGATAAACCGCACACTTAAGGGGTCTACATCCTCAAATGCACATACCCCACAATACATGGGGGCTTCTCATTACAGAAGCTTATTATTATTTCTCGAGCATCAAGCTCACTGTATATATGTGTCGTATCCTCATATATGCCTTTTCTTTGCCATTATATGCACCTTTATGACTTAAGTTTTTGCCAAGATGGGTTGCCTGGCTTCTGTGCTTATGCCCTACGTTCCCGTTTGTTCGGCTTGGGCATAAAGGGAGCACCTCTGCGATTGTTACAGCCGGGTTATCCGGACGTGTACCTCAGATGGGTGAAGCCTAAAGCTAGCATTCTTAAGGGAATAATTGGTCGGCAGACAAAAGATGAACTACCCTCGTTGCAATATAAGCCCCCACAAATTGCGTGTACTGTGATTTTTCGCATCACGGTTTAGGCATGCATAACAACGCATGCTAGCCCAGGGAGAGGAACCCTTAACGGAACTATTCTCTTTGGAAGATGTTTCTTACGATCAAATGTAATATAACATAACTCCCCGAATACAACTTGTCTGTTCAAGCAACTATGACCGGACCGCCTGGTTTCCGAACGTACTTTGGTGTTTACCGATGGTATAGTATTCAGAAACACTCCGAACCACGAGTTTCGGAGGTTGAAGCAGACGGTCTGCCATGACAAATGTTTTACAATTCGGCCGGAGAAAAGTTTGCCGATAACAGTACATTGCTACATGGACTCGAAAACTTCTTCCTCCTCTAGACCATCTAGTAAGTTGTCTAGCTTACAATCCTGTTCCGAAAACTTGGCGGCTATCTTTACTTGGTCATATACTAAGCGAATAGGAATTTCATGTCCATCTGGTCCCCAAGGCCTGACCCGGGCCATATGATTTGGATCAAGTCCGGTATACCGTGTTTTCACCATGGCCCAGGCTTCTCGTGCACCTTATCGGCATGCTGATATCTTCCATAGCCCAAAGCGACAAAGAGCTCCCTTGAATAAATTCACGAGCCCCTCCATGCTTCCTGGAGGTGAATCGGCTGGTCATAGAGCTTTAGAAATATTCCTCATTGCCTTCCGGGCTCGTTCATGCACTTTGGACAGCTCTTGTAACAGATTGCCTTGAAATCTGGACACCTCTCCTTCGGGCCGCCCATTCAGCACACCTACATAAATAAGCTTGTTAAAACTTCACACTGGAGAACTATACGAAAGTAAGGTTAAAAGGCATACTGAATATGCCGCCTTTCAACTTTCTGTTCTCTTTCAAGGCGTCCGCCGGTTGGGCTCGTACGTCTTTCAGCTCTTCGGCTTGCTTGGTGTTAGCATCCTGTAGCTTATTCTTCTCATCCCTGGTCCGTGTTAGTATACGTTGACCAACGGCTTCTTGCCTTTCGGCATGTTGTTTATCCGCCTGCGTGGTCCTTAGTTCCTCTTCCAGCTGATCCGCCGATCCTGCCGCTGCAAACGCGCAGGTACTTATGTTAACACATCGCCGGAACAGAATTGTATTTTCCGGACAGTAGTTGACATTACCAGTCGGTGCCTTCTTGGATTCCTCCAGTTCGGCAATGACAGCAGTTAGCTGGGTCCGACACTTTTCAAGCTCCTGAGATAGCATGTTGTTCTTCTCCATTAGTACCTGATTATGCAACGATCCTTAAATCAGTTGTGCCAAGTACTTTAAGTCTCAGGGGCTACTGGTGCACAGGTTTATCGAATCTACACAAAATCCTTACCCGCATATCCTTTGAAAGCTGGTGAGTGGCTCCAGCAAGCCCATCCCGAGAAGCTCGGATGTATGCATCCGCTGAGCTGAAGCCATTAAATGCCTCTTCCGTGAAAGTTGGATCACGCATAGCCGCCCTCCGGTGCCGATGGTTCATCGCACTCTCCACTTCGGAGTTGGTAACAGATACATTATCGGAATCCTTGGGGAGAGAACAATCCGGCATTTCACCTGTATCAACCCTAGTCCTCAGAGCGGGGCCTAAAGTCGGATTGGGCGATGCATGACCGGCGAGGTCTCCGGACACAGTCCGGCGTATGCTTTTCCTAAAAATATGTCGCAGCAGGAAACGTCACAATTTAGTATATCTGCCAGGGGCGTACTAAAAAACCATACCTTTTTATAAAGGTGGGGGCTTGGCAGTATCGTCGTCCGCCTTTCTCTTCGAAGACCCACCCTGTGCAGGCGTCGCCTTCTTAAGGGACGCCTCTGATATGACGTGGCGAGACGAGCACCGCCCCTTCGAAGCACGAGATGGTACAGTGGGTGAGGCATAAATAGGCAACTCTTTTGGGGGAGACGTCTCCTGGGTACTTACGTGGGAGGAGGGGAGAAGGCCGGGGTAATCGGCTATAATGGCCACTTCTGTGCTGTCGTAGCTCGCCTGATAGAAGACCCCCTCCTTGAGCTCTACGAATATGTCCGGATCCTGTTTGAATCCGGGGTCCAAGTCCTGAATATGGTCCTCAGGCTGCGGAGCGGGGCTATAGATCTCCGCGACATCTTTCCTCCATTCCTGTTAAAAATAGTCGGATTAAAGTTCAACCAAGTATGATTCAGGAAGAAGATCGAGTAAGGTTACGGAGCGAAGGCTCACCCAGCTATGAGGGTTGTACATGGAAAAACCCTCTCGGCATTTAAGGCGAGTGAACTCTTCTTTCTCCCCTTTTATAAAGATCAGCCAACATGGCGGCCAGGGCGGCGAAGTTGTCCGGACCCTTGCGCCCGTAGCGTGATGTGTCATCCTCCCCGTTGTAGTTCCACATGGGGAGTCCTCTGGATTGGAGTGGCTGAACACCTAGCGTTATGGAAATCACCATTACCTCAATTATGGACAGTCCGGATTGGGCGACTATCTTTATCTTGTCCATTAACTTCTTAACCTCCGCACTATCTTCCTCCTCGAGGCTCTGGGGGTGCCAGCTGTGGCGCTTCTTTAATGGAGCATTGGAAAATTCGGGTAGGACTCGTTGGATTGGGTCTGAGAGAACAACGTCTTCAATATAAAACCACTCCGAGGACCACTCTTCGGATGCCTTCTTCGGAGTGCCGGACAGGTATCCTATCCCGGCTATGCACCATACTTCGACACCACCCACCTCGAATATGGATCCCTTTTGGGAGCGAGGGACGAGGCAGAAAAGCTTCCTCCATAATTCAAAATGGGCCTCACAGCCTAGAAATAGCTCACAAAGAGCGACGAAGCCCGAGATGTGCAGTATGGAGCCCGGAGTGAGATTGTGCAGCTGGAGTCCGTAGTACTCCAGGAGACCTCGGAGGAAAGGGTGGATTGGAAATCCAACGCCTCTTGAAAGAAAGGAAACGAAGCACACTTGCTCCCCTTCTGAAGGATTAGGGAAATTTTCCGCCAAGGCTTCGCTAGTGAAAGAAGTTAATACCGCCTGAACGGGGACTAGATCCACAGGGGGGAGACATCCTTGCACCTAGAGCTTGGTCAGATGGGCATGGGATATCGAACAGCTCTCCCAATCGCCTTTTTGAGGATCGTGGAGGCGTGAGGAAGAACTAGGAGCGCTGGCCATGTTTGTGTGGTTTCCTAGGGCAAGCTCTAAGGATTTTCGCCTGGTTGAGAATGGCATCTGAGATCCAATCTCCTTAAATAGACACCTTCCCTATGTCGTCAAGGTGTTATCTATAAAAACGCTTGGACCCTTCGTATTCATATGACACGTGGAAGCCGAGGCCACGGTGGCGCAGAACCCGAAGGGTATGATGTTTAATGTGGAGCCAAAACTGTCCGAATTGTCACGGAAGGCCCACCTGATGGAGCTGAAGATATAATAGCCGGGTACTACGTCATCATTAAGGAGTTGAATATAGTTCCTTTTTTGCTTTGGAGTATTCGGAGGAGGAACCTGCCTTGCAATGCCGAAGATAACCTGCGCGCCGGACACGTCGCCATTGAAGCCTGGTTCAGGGGCTACTGAGGGAGTCATGGACTAGGGGGTCCTCGGGCGTCCGGGCTATGTGATGTGGGCCGGACTGATGGGCCGTGAAGATACAAGATGGAAGGCTTTCCCCCGTGTCCGGATGGGACTCTCCTTGGAGTGGAAGGCAAGCTTGGCGTTCGGATATGAACATTCCTTTCTCTGTAAACCGACTCTGTACAACCCTAACCCCCTCCGGTGTCTATATAAACCGGAGGTTTTAGTCCATAGAGGCAATCATAATCATACAGGCTAGACATCTAGGGTTTAGCCATTACTATCTCGAGGTAGATCAAATCTTGTAACCCCTATACTCATCAAAGTCAATCAAGCAGGAAGTAGGGTATTACCTCCATTAAGAGGGCCCGAACCTGGGTAAACATCGTGTCCCTGCCTCCTATTACCTTCGATCCTAAGATGCATAGTTCGGGACCCCCTACCCGAGATCTGCCGGTTTTGACACTGACACATACGGTGTCGTCTCAGCAGATTTGGACGGTGCCCTATTTAACATGAATGCAGTTGTCTCTAATGCATAACCCCAAAACGATAGTGGTAAATCGGTAAGAGACATCATAGATCACACCATATCTAATAAAGTACAGTTACGATGTTCGGACACACTATTACGCTGTGGTGTTCCAGGTGGCGTGAGTTGTGAAACTATTCTGTATTGTTTTAAATGAAGGCCAAACTCGTAACTCAAATATTTGCCTCCGTGATCAGATCGTAGAAACTTTATTTTCTTGTTACGATGATTCTACTTCACTCTGAAATTCTTTGAAATTTTCAAATGTTTCAGACTTGTGTTTCATTAAGTAGATATACCCATATCTACTCAAATCGTCTGTGAATGTCAGAAAATAACGATACCCGCCGTGAGCTTCAACACTCACGGCCCGCATACATCGGTATTTATTATTTCCAATAAGTCATTAGCTCGCTCCATTGTTTCGGAGAACGGAGTTTTAGTCATCTTGCCCATGAGACATGGTTCGCAAGTATCAAATGATTCATAAACGGCAGTGCCACAAATATGTTGCACTATCATTATCAACTTTGCATCTTTTGGCATCAATATTATGAATATGTGTATCACTACGATCGATATTCAATAAACCATTCACATTGGGTGTATGACCATAGAAGATTTTATTAATATAAACAGAACAACAATTATTCTCTGACTTAAATGAATAACCGTATTGCAATAAATATGATCTAATCATATTAATGCTCAACGCAAACACCAAATAACATTTATTTAGGTTCAATTCTAATCCCAAAGGTAGAGGGAGTGTTCGATGGTGATTGTGTCAACCTTGGAATTACTTCCAACACACATTGTCACCTTGTCCTTAACTAGTCTCTGTTTATTTTGCAACTCCTGTTTTGGGTTACTACTCTTAGCAACTGAACCAGTATCAAATACTGAGGGGTTGCTATAAACACTAGTAAAGTACACATCACTAACATGTATATCAAATATACCTTTGTTCACTTTGCCATCCTTCTTATCCGCCAAGTATCTAGAGCAGTTCCACTTCCAGTGACCATTTCCTTTGCAGTAGAAGCACTCAGTTTCAGGCCTGGGTCTATCTTTGGGCTTCTTCACAGGAGTGGCAACTTGCTTGTCATTCTTCTTGAAGTTCCCTTTCTTTTCATTTGCCCTTTTTTCTTGACTAGTGGTCTTGTTAACCATCAACACTTGATGTTCTTTCTTGATTTCTACCTTCGCCGATTTCAGCATCGCGAAGAGCTCGGGTATCTTTTCTGTTATCCCTTGCACATTATGGTTCATCACAAAGTTCTAGTAGCTTGGTGATAGTGACTAGAGAACTCTGTCAATCACTGTCTTATCTGGAAGATTAACTCCCACTTGATTCAAGTGATTGTAGTACCCAGACATTCTGAGCACATGCTTACTGGTTGAGTTATTCTCCTCCATCTTGTAGGCAAAGTACTTGTCAGAAGTCTCATACCTCTCGACACAGGCATGAGTCTGAAATACCAATTTCAGCTCTTGGAACATCTCATATGCTCCATGGCGTTCAAAACGTTTTTGAAGTCCCGGTTCTAAGCCGTAAAACATGGTGCACTAAACTATTAAGTAGTCATCATACCGAGCTTGCAAAACATTCATAATGTCTGGATGTGCTCCTGCAATAGGTTCGTCACCTAGTGGTGCATCAAGGACATAATTCTTCTATGCAGTAATGAGGATAACCATCAGATCACGGACCCAGTCTGCATCATTGCTAATATCATCTTTCAACTTAGTTTTCTCTAGGAACATATCAAAAATAAAACAGGGGAGCTATATGCGAGCTACTAATCTACAACATAGATATGCAAATACTATCAAGACTAAGTTCATGATAAATTAAGTTGAATTAATCATATTACTTAAAACTCCCACTTAGATTGACATCCCTCGAGTCATCTAAATGATTACGTGATCCAAATCAACTAAACCATGTCTGATCATCACGTGAGATGGAGTAGTATTCAATGGTGAACATCTCTATGTTGATCATATCTACTATATGATTCACCTTCGACCTTTTGGTCTCCAGTGTTCCGAGGCCATGTCTGTACATGCTAGGCTCGTCAAGTTTAACCCGAGTATTCCGCATGTGCAAAACTGTCTTGCACCCGTTGTATGTGAACGTAGAGCTTATCACACCCGATCATCACGTGGTGTGTCAGCACGACGAACTGTCGCAACGGTGCATACTCAGGGAGAACACTCATACCTTGAAATTTTAGTAAGGGATCATCTTATAATGCTACCGTCGTACTAAGAAAAATAAGATGCATAAAAGATAAACATCACATGCAATCAAAATATGTGACATGATATGGCCATCATCATCTTGTGCCTTTGATCTCCATCTCCAAAGCACCGTCATGATCTCCATCGTCACCGGCTTGACACCTTGATCTCCATTGTAGCGTCATGGTCGTCTCGCCAACTATTGCTTCTACAACTATCGCTAATGCATAGTGATAAACTAAAGCAATTACATGGCGTTTGCATTTCATACAATAAAGCGACAACCATAAGGCTCCTGCCAGTTGCCGATAACTTTTAGAAAACATGATCATCTCATACAATAACGTATATCACATCATGTCTTGACCATATCACATCACAACATGCCCTGCAAAAACAAGTTAGACGTCCTCTACTTTGTTGTTGCAAGTTTTACGTGGCTGCTATGGGCTTCTAGTAAGAACCGTTCTTACCTACGCATCAAAACCACAACGGTGATTTATCAAGTTTGTTGTTTTAACCTTCAACAAGGACCGGCCAAAGTCAAATCCGATTCAACTAAAGTTGGAGAAACAGACACCCGCCAACCACCTTTATGCAAAACTAGTTGCATGTCTGTCGGTGGAACTGGTCTCATGAACGTGGTGATGTGAAGTTGGTCCGGTCCGCTTCATCCAACAATACCGCCGAATCAAAATAAGACATTAGTGGTAAGTAGTATGACGATCACCGCCCACAACTCTTTGTGTTCTACTCGTGCATATCATCTACGCATGGACCTAGCTCGGATGCCACTGTTGGGAAACGTAGCATGCAATTTCAAAACATTTCCTACGCTCACGCAAGATCTATCTAGGAGATGCATAGCAACGAGAGGGGGAGAGTGTGTCCACGTACCCTCGTAGACCGAAAGCGGAAGCGTTTGACAACGCGGTTGATGTAGTTGAACTTCTTCTCGTTTCGACCGATCAAGCACCGAACATACGGCACCTCCGAGTTCTGGACACCTTCAGCTCGATGACGTCCCTCGTCCTCTTGATCCAGCAAAGGTGTCGAGGAAGATGATTTCCGTCAGCACGACGGCGCGGTGACGGTTATGGTGAAGTGATCCATGCAGGGCTTCGCCTAAGCACTACGAAGATATGACCGGAGGCGTAAACTGTGGAGGGGGGGCACCGCACACGGCTAACAATTGTTGGTGTGTTAGAGGCGCCCCCGCCCCCCGTATATAAAGGAGGGAGAGGGGAGGAGGCCGACCATAGGGCGCCCTGAGTGGGAGGAGTCCCACTTGGGCTCCGAGTCCAATTTGACCCCCCCCCCCTCCTTTTATCGGAGGGGGGAGGGGAAAGGAGAGGGGGAAGGAGAAGGAAAGGGGGGCGCCGCCCCCTACCCT
>NC_057802.1:151690236-151749617 GCF_018294505.1 Triticum aestivum
ATTCTGAAACACTTCCGGTGTCCGAATATCATCGTCCTATATACGAATCTTTACCTCTCGGCCATTTCGAGACTCCTCTTCATGTGCGTGATCTCATCCAGGACTCCGAACAACATTCGGTCACCAAATCACATAACTCATATAATACAAAATCGTCATTGAACGTTAAGCATGCGGACCCTACGGGTTCGAGAACTATGTAGACATAACCGAGACACCTCTCCGGTCAATAACCAACAGCGGAACCTGGATGCTCATATTGGTTCCCACATATTCTACGAAGATCTTTATTGGTCGAACCGTTATGACAACATACGTTATTCTCTTTGTCATCGGTATGTTACTTGCCCGAGATTCGATCATCGGTATCTTCATACCTAGTTCAATCTCGTTACTGGCAAGTCTCTTTACTCGTTCCGTAATGCATCATCCCGCAACTAACTCATTAGTCATATTGCTGGCAAGATAAACATTTTTTAAAACATACAATGAACTTTTTTCGTATTATAAAAATGTTCATTCTATATATATAGAACATTTTCTAATATAAGATGTATATATATGTATAATGTTTTCAATATACGATGCACACACTGTGTACGGCCCGAAGAAAACCTTGACCTAAAAAAGAACAAAGAAATCCAGAAAAAAATATACACACAAAAATGGATCGGCTCAAAGTACATAAATAGGTGTATGCGGGCTCATTGACGTGAACGATCCAGTGGCGCAGCAGCAGCTAGCGCTGGATGCGAACGGATCGGCCCCGCATAGAATCCCGCGATCGTGCGCGTTAAATATTTATTTTGTGGTATTTTATACTATAAAAAAGAACAAATGAAAGTATAAGAAGACTTACGCGTGCAGTTTGACACAAAAGATTTTTTAGCCCAGCGGTAGCAACAGCGCGTTGCGTATGCCTCTTCCCGGCTTCGAATCCGCTTGAGCGGGCGTGCAAATTTATTTTTTACGGCAGGACCTTTTTCTGGCAAACAAGGCAAATATACGTGATTAAATAAAAACTGAGGGTCTTTTTTGCAAAAAATATACCACATCAGCAGCTGACAAGATGGCCCCATCGGTCAGATACAGCGTTGCAAAAAATATGCCACGTCAGCACCTGACAAGACGGCCTCATCGGTTAGATACAGCGTCAATACATTGTTATACGCGACTTAGGCCGTTTTGCAACGATTAAACATAGAGATGGTACCGATTTGCAAAAAATATGACTGATGGTACCAATCCGTTACAGCGTGCCGAAGTGTGGTAGTTTCATGCAATTAACTCCTTGATCCTTGATGCGTGTATTTTTTTAGTACATCCTCGATGCGTGTACGAGAAGGAAAAGGAAAGGTCAGTTTCACGATGGATGAAAACTAAAGGACCCTATGATGTACGGATAATTCGGAGAAAGGCTCGTCTTTTTTCACTTTTACGGGTGACGAGGTGGGTAATTTACTTCAATTTTAGGGATCATTTTGATGACAGATGAAAATTTAGAGAAACAATTAATGAAGAGTTTTTTCACTCACGGGTGGCGGATGGTAATTTACTTCAACTTTAGGGGTAGTTTCAATGACTAACAGAAAAATTCAAGAAACAATTAATGAAGAGTTTTTTTTTCACTTATATGAAGAGTTTTTTTCACTTATCGATGGCATGGTGGGTAATTTATTTCAACTTTATAGGCAGCTTAGAGTAGGAACAAAAAATCAGAGCAGCGCACGGACGCAAGCTAGGAGTACTCAGCGACTACGCTCATTGAAATCTCAGCCACTGCACTGCTGTCTAGGGATCAGTGCGTAATTGGACAAAATGAATTGTTGTTGTTGAATACACCGCTCCAACATAGAGTGGCACAGTGCGTACCTGTTTGACGATAATAAATTAGGACCAAAAGTCATACTGTAAGTACAGCACACTGCTGGGCATTTATTGAACTATGAAGACTATTGAGCCATCGATGCTTTATCTTCATATTGTTAATTATACAAACTCTACTCTTCATTGCCAACGCAATTGCCAGATCCAACGCAAAGCTCGCCCCTTTGATTCTTTTCGCCCGGCCATTGTTCCTCTTCCCCCCCCCTCCCCATTGATTAGTCCGAAAATATTAATAGGAGGTTAGATAATGTGCATACATGTGCACAAAAACAAAATAGTCATTTTTTGGCTATAATTCCTCGTAAATAATTTTACTCATAATAGCATCGCGTGCAAAAAGAGGAAGATGAACGTGACTTGAGTTTATAAATGAAGCGAGATTTATCTCATAACTTGTTAGTTTATCGCTCGAATTAGCTACCGGTGTGTTCAATGGAATAAAAAATAGAACAAATGCTAACTTTCTCATCTATGGTCTTTACCCAGGAAGTTTTCTTTTACTTTTGTGTTCAAACTATTACTAGCCATGCATGGTTCTGCCTAGTGGCCTAGATGCAGTGCATTGATAGGTTGGACAAAAAGTCTCTGCCCGTACCAAGAATCCGAGCGCCTTATTAATTGTCGAATTATTTATATTATATTACATGACCGGACTTGCTGTAACAATCGAAATTTTGGAGTGCAAGTGGTAAAAAGAGAGCACTTTTTCTGTTCACGTATTGAAAGTGCACCAGCAGTGCTAAATGACATGAATGAAACTTCTGCCGACGGAGTTGTTGCAGTGTGCCAGACAGAAACTTTAACATGTGGGGAACAGAATGCGTGTACTTCACGTCTGAACAGGGGAAAGCTAAATACTACATAATAAAGACATGAATACAATGGGGCTATTATAGTGGGTGAGAATCCCAAGGCGATTTGATGGGCAGGATTCCAGTGAGTGTCGTCGCCGAGTGCTCCTGCACAATTTCGAGCAACGCACCATCTTTTAATATTAGGTATGCAATACAGTGACTAGATACAAGCCCAAATGAAGTTACTGCCTAAATTTGAAGAGTGGTCACAATTTTCACAATGCTAAGTACAACTAACTGTAGTTTTAGAACATGAACATGGTAACAAAACATGAGTTTTGTGAACGATAAGAAGGCGCCACACTATGTATGCCGTTTTTCCTAAAATATTGTGAATTCACCTATAGAGTTAGTAAACCGCACTCTTCAATTTTCTCATTTTTGATTAAAGGAACTCATGGCTCTCATTTTTAAGTACTACAACTTTTTATCTTTGACTTCCTATGTGGCGTAGAAACTTATTTTTTTGAACGATTCAAGCCTTGTAGAACCCATGGTGTTAATCCCACCAAGCTAAGCAGAATGATAAATTTGGACAAATGGAAGTTTCATAATTTTATTGTACATGATGTATAGATGACTACAGATAAAAAGGACATTTTTTACACAAAAAATTGCTTTGATGTTAGGATAATCCTCCTAGTAGAAGATCTTGGTGTGCACTTCTTTTCAAAACCCAAGCACCGACAGTGAGGCATGAAATGAATAGTGGATTTGTAATCTGGTTATCTAAAATCTATCAACAAAATTATTTTTGCAGAAAGGAAACAATATTTTTCTTGCATTTGCCTATCCTTGCTCAATAACAAAGGGAGATCAGTACGTCATAAAAATAAATAAACAAAACATGACATATTAAAATTTTCTTCTAAGAAACACTTGGCTGAACCATGGTTAGACATCAGGTTCACTCGTAAGATGAAGAAAATGAACGCCATGCACGGGATGCATATCGGACAGACAAGATTGAAGTGATAGAAACGGGGTATCTCTTTCCTTTATTAAGTGGAGGTTGCCAAAGAAACTTTGCCTAACCATATAGGAATGCTCATCATCATTTTTGCTTGTTGGAACAACTGGAGTCCAAGACAAAAGCTTTGACAATAAAGCTTCCAACCTAGACAACTGCTGAAAGAAGATCTTACCTAGAACTTCCAGAACTCCCATAGGTTAAAACATTTACAAATTCTAAAAAACTGGATACTCTATCTTATTTCAACTGTCATAGGGTAAAGGCATATAAAATCAACAACCAATATTCAAAGTAATTCATACACTATATAGGGGCATAGTCATATAGATAAGTGTGGCAAATGATAATAAGCAATTTTCTCCTGCCATAAATTAAAGTAATTAAGCGTTAGTTGCTCTGTGACCAGGAACAGAGAGGGGCAAGCTAACATTGGGGGTGTGTGTGTGTCTAATTTGCTTCATAAGACTCTTATTTCAATTCCTACGCTTCCGCCGCTCGACACGGGATCCTTGCAGCAGAGGAAGAAACAATGTCATCCGCGCAGGAAAATGATGGTGTATTTGCAAGACACCGGTGCTATATCTCACCTACTTCAAGGTGTAGCACTGGGTCGTCTACAACATGAAGTGAATGGGTCGACCCGGTAATAAATAAAACACCATCAGTTTTTTGTTTGTTTCGTCGATTTTACAATATATGTTCCTTTTCCTTTGTTCGGTTCTTCGTTTTTTCTGTTTTTGTGCGCTTCTTCACCGGTTTTGTTAGTTTTTTCTTTATTCCTATTTCTATTTCTTACCATATGTCTTTTTAGATATGCATTGTATATTTTTCATCTACACGTGGAACATTTTTTGAATACATAGTACATTTTTTCAGATACAACTTGAACATTTTCTTCGAATACATGTTAAACATTTTTCAAATACACATTGAGCATTTTTTTAATGACATAAATTTTTTTTAAACTACATGAACATATTTTACATTTATCAATATTTTTAAAAATGTCACAGACTTATATTTGAAATTCGTGATTTTTTAAAATGGAACATACATTTTTTTAGAATGTTTTGCAACATTTTTATTTGAATTACACGAATAGATATGAACATTTTTAAATTTCACTAGCAATTTTTTAATTCTATCAACATTTTTTAAAGTTCCATGAACATTCATTTTACGCTGTGTTTACATTTTTTTTAATGTGCAACGAACGTTTAAGAACATTGATTTTTTCAAATTATATAATATAAATGTAAAAGATAAAAAAGGGATAGAAAAGAACAAAAATTATACCTAAGACTACTTGAGGCAAGGCTACCTTGTATCTCACGACAAGCGAGATATATAAGCGCCCTTGGCACAAGATGGGGCGATGACGTTTTATCCTATTCGACGCTTATGGTGCCAAATATTGCACAATTTGTAGAAGGCGCACACCCCACCTATCGAGTAGTACATACTGGGTCGGGCCTTGTAGGTGTGGAAATATATTGCCAACCTCTCTTTATCAGTTCAAACTTTTAGATGAACTGGTTAGAGCTTGAATTAAATATAGTATTCGAGCCAAGATGTTTGATTTCAAGACCCTACCAACTCAGCATTAAAAAGATCTACATAATACATTAATCCCAAGTCTAAGAACAAAAATAGTCTAAACTTAACGGGACTGTTGAAATATATTCCCTGCCTCTCTCCATCAATTCAAACTTTTTGATGAATTGGTTGGAGTATGAATTAATTAGTAGGGCCCATACGAACCTTTTTCTTAGCCAGTTTTATGAGCATTCTAGAATATTCCATGCATGGTTTTTCTTTTCTGTGTTTCTCTTTATGTTCTCCTTTGGGATTTTATTTTCTGTAATATTTCCACTATTCTAATTATTTGTTTTCCCTTTTTTATATAAATTCCATTTTTAAAAGAGTTTAACTGTTCAAATTTGCGATTTTTTCTATCAAATTCAGAAAGTTAATAAAATTTATGAAAATTTTAAAATTACTAGATTTTGGAAAATCATGGACATTGTTTAAATTCACAAGCTTTTCCAAATTCGAGAGCATTTTTCAAATCCTCAGATCGAGCTCAAACTCATGATATTTTTCAAAATTCATGATCATTCTTTAGCTAGTGAATACTTTTCTAAAATCTGCGAACCTTTTAAAATTTATGAACTTTTTTCAATTATGCAAACTTTCAAATTCACAATTTTTTTTGAAATTCATGAACAATTTTTCGATCTTGTGAACTTTTTAAAAACTCATTTACCTTTTAAAAATTAATAATTTTATAAAATCCATTATTTTTGTGTAAATCTGCAAAAAAATTGAATTCATTGACATTTAAAATTCACTGTTTTTTCAACTAAGTAAACTTTTGCTTTTTTATTTGTGTGATTTCTTAATATCTAAAGAACCTCTTATTTATGAAACAATTGTTTTTTACAGTAGGTGAGCAAACGGTTCCACTTTGCGTGATTTGGTGCACAAGGCTCCGCCCCAGCGCCAAATAGTGTGTATTTGGTATGGGTTGTACAACCCGCAACGACTATATCTCGGATTCAGCGAGACAGTAGAAACCCTCGCAGAAGCATCTACAAGTACTTGGGCCCGCCCATCTACGCAAATTAAAGGAAAAAGAGAAAGAAAAGGGGGAGAACGCAAGGATCGATTCCTAGTCTCCAGGGAAATAGCCAGCGATGCTAGCCACTACGCCCACTTGCCGTTAGTGATTAGTAGTAGGGCCACGACCTATTTGAGGTGATTCGAGCCGGTTTTCTTTGGATTTTTTTTCTTTTGTTTCTTTTCATTTTTCCTCTTCTTCGTTTTTTCATTCTTTTTGCATTTGTTCCTTTGGTTTTTTTGGGTTTTTTTGTTTCCTTTGTTTCTTTTGGTTTTCCTTCTACATTTTTTATTATGTCAACAACGACTTTCTAATACACATTTAATGTTTTCCAATACAAATTTGACATTTTTAATACATAGTAAACATTTTTCTACACACATTTTTTACACTTTTCAAATACTTGATTAATTTTTTTTAATACATGATCAACATATTTTCTATACACACTTTTAAAAAAATTCAAATGCTTGATTAAAAAAATTCAAACAGAAGATTAACATTTTCTAATAAATTGTTAACAATTCTGTATGCACATTTAACATTTTTCAAATGTTTGATGATATTTTTTTAATGCAATATTTGAAGTCTTTTAAACATGTTCAACATTTTGTGTAAACACGTTAAACATTTTTCAAATGTTGGATTAACATTTTATAAATGTACTATTGAAAAAAATTGAACACATGGCCAACTTTTTATGTAAACACATTTAACATTTTCCAAATGCTTGATTAAAATTTTTAAAAATAATTATTCAACATCTTTTCAAATGCTTGATTAATATTTCCATATTCATGATCAAAATTTTCCATCATTTTTTCCTACACACATTTACTTTTTTCAAATGCTTGATTAAAAAATTTCAAATACTTATTCAATATTTTTTCAAATACTTGATTAAAAAACTTATATAAATTATCAAACATTCGCAAAATTTCTTCTATACACATTTAGAATTTTCCAAATAGTTGCTTTACATTTTTGAATCACTTGTTCGACATTTTTCCTTAGATGCTGAGTAATATTTTTTAAATACATGATCATATTTTTTAGTACACAGTTTTGTATACATTTTTGTATATGAGATTAACATTTTATCAATACACATTTAACATTTTTCAAATGCTTGGTCAACATTTTTCAAAAGTTTTATGTTGAGTGATTTTTGTAGTACATTTATTTTTAGTAATTTGGAAATATAAAAAATGTAAAACAAAAAACAAAACCATAAAACGTGAAAAAGACAAAACAAAAAGAGGTTGTCGTTCCTGCGCGCCACCCTTCAGCGAGAGGGCTGAACACCAGATATCTAAGAGGTTTTCCTTTTTTTTGCTAAATGCGTGCACTTTGGTAAAATATGGGAAAAAAATCAAAATGCACGAACTTTTCTCAACTTTGAAAAATGTTCACTGGTTTTTTTATAAGTTCATCAAATTGAAGCAAGTTCAGCGAATATAAAAAAAAGTTCATCAAATCTGAGAAAAAGTTCATCGTAATTGGAAAAAGTTCATCGAATCTAAGAAAAGTTCTTTGAATTTGACAAAAGTGCATCATAATTAAAAAAATTCATCAAATCCGAGAAAGGTTCATCGATTTCAAAAAAAATTCAGCAGATTTGAAAAATTATTCATGATTTTGAAAAACAGTTCATCAAGAAAAATGAAAAGAAAAGTTCATGGATGTTAAAAAAATACACAAAAAATTGAAAAAAAGTTCTTCAATTTGAAAAAAAGTTCACTGAATTTGAAATAGTTCATCGAATTTCAGATTAAGTTCATCAATTTGAAGAAAAAGATCACGTATTTGCAAGACAATTCGTTAACCCAGGAAGAAGAAGAAGAAAGCAAAAAGAAAAAAAGAAAAAAAGGATAAAACAAAGAAGAAAGAATAAAAGGAGAGCTCGTTTCTTATTGAACTGATCTGGTAGGGTGGCGGGATGGTTATGCTAGTCAGTATCGAACAGGGAGGTCTTTGGTTCGAATAGCCACGAGCATGCTCATTTTTTGTGGATTGAAAAAGCAGGAAAAAAACTAATGGGCTGGCCCAGCGCGGGAGGCTGCAGGCGCCCGTTTGCAAAATACACATAAACGGGCGCCTGCAGCACCAAATAGGATTTGCCCAAATACCGCAGCGACTATATCTCGCTTTAAGTGAGAGCTATTTTCGTCTTGCTGAAGGGAATGAACCCGCGCTGTAGCTTTTGGGTCGGCCTGTTAGCGCACGATTAAAAGAAAGCAGAAGAAAAAATGGTGAAATGAGAATTCGAACTTCGGTCTGCAAAATCTGGGCAACTCTGCTAGCCACTAAGTTAACTTCAAGGTTCGTGAAAAGTGCTAGGGCGGGAACTAGTTGAGGATAAAATAGATGCTTTTGCACTTCTTCTTCCTGTTTTTTTTGTTTTGTCTTTCTTTTCTCACGGATTTTTCTTGGTTTCTTTCTTTGTTTTCACTTTTTTTCTTTTCTTTCCTTTTCTTCTGTTTTAGTCGGTTTTATCTTTTTTTATTTTCTTTTTTATTCCTTTTTATCCTTCGATTTTTTCACCTTTCATTGTTTTTAGCTTTTTCTTCTTTTCATTTTTTCTTTGTTTATTTTGGTTTTCATTCCACATTTTTCGTATATGTCAAGAGCAATTCTCTAATACATGTTTAACATTTTCCAATACAATTTTAACATTTTTGAACACATGGTCAACTTTTTTTTTCTAAACACGTTTCTATCACCTTTTTTTTCAAATCATTGTTTAACATTTTTTAAATACAAGGTTAACATTTTTTCTAATACATAGTCAATATTAGTTTACATTTCCACATTTTATAAAATGCTTGATTATATTTTATTTCAAATAAAATATTAAATTTCTTTAATACATGGTCAATAATTTTTATACACATTTAACATTTTCTGAAAGCTTGATTAAGATTTTCAAATATTTGTTCAACATTTTTTCAAATGCTTGATTAACACTTTTTATGTACATGTTAAAAAATTCTTCATTAGTTTAATATATGGTCAACATTTCTACTATAAACATTTAACATTTTCCAAATGCTTGATTAACATTTTGGAAATAGTTGTTCAACATTTTTTTCAAATGCTTGATTACTTCTGAACATCTTTGGATGTGCTTCGGGCTTGTGACGCAGTCTGAATAAAGGCCCTATTGCTCCATTTTTTGTGAGGAGGATATGATCATTGAGTTTGGTAATATTCTTAATTGCCAAGTTGATCTTTTACCTACCAAATACTTGGGTATGCCGCTTAGTATGAAGAAATTGCGGAAAGAAGACTTCCAGGGATTAATTGATAAACTCAGAGGCAGATTACGACCTTGGTGTAGTGGTTTTCTGTTTCAGAGTGGTCGTTTGATTTTGGTTCAAGCTGTGCTCTCGGCCATGCCATATTTTCATCTCATGTCTTTGGTTCCGCCGCCGTGGGTGTTCAAGGCCATTGATAAAATCAGGAGAGCATTTCTATGGAAGGTGGCCGAGACGGTGAATGGTGGACATTGCTTGGTTAGATGGAAGCCAGTTTGCAGACCGAAGGAGTATGGTGGTCTTGGCATTTTGGACTGAAGATTATGAATTCTGACTCAAATTGAAATGCGCGTGGGAGGTTCGTCAACTACAGACCGTTCTTGGAGTATCACGCTGAACCCATTGGAGAGCCATGAAAGGCAGCTCTTATGCCGCGACAAAGGTGGAACTAGAAAATGGGCAACGATGGTTTTTTTGGACGAATAGGTGAATTCAAGGTGCTACAGTTACAGACATTGCACCAGATGTACTTATTGCCATTCCTGAGGTCGTCAGAGAAAGAAGAACCGTCGCAGATGCTGTGATAGATGAAGCTTGGATTAGAGACATAAAGGGGCAAGTATCTGTCTACACCTTCCATCAGGTGTTAGCCTTGTGGGAGGTCATCACTAATATCCAACTCGACTCCAGTGCGGCCGATAAGTGGATGTGGACATGGGATGCAAAAGGAGTCTACTCGGTTAATTTGATATATAATGCACACTTTTGTGCAGTAGTTAAGTGTAGTTCGGAAAGCGGCATTTGGAAGACATGGGCATTGTTCAAGATTAAGGTTTTCCTGTGGTTGGAAATCAGAGGACGAGTTTTCACTGATGATCGTCTTGCTAAGCGAGGTTTACCCCATCAAGATGCTTGTTGTTTTTGTCATTGTGCACAAGATACAGTCCATCACCTATTCGTAGGCTGCTCGGTTGTGCGATGATTTGGAGCTCGGTGCTTCAATGGGCCAATCTAAGTGAGGTCGTTCCTCTGGTTACCCTTTCTCTACAGGATTGGTGGCAAAATGCCAGGACGAGAATCCAAGGCAACAAAAGTAACACTCTGAACTCATTAGTCCGCCTAGTTATATGGAGCATTTGGCGTGAGAGAAAGGCCAGGGTGCTTGACAAACGCTGCACGCCGCTGCAAACAATCATTGATCAAGTTAAAGATGATGCAAGGCAACGGGAGGTGGCAAGCTTAGGTCGATTGACCCTTAATCAGATTGCTGCTAATTGCAATGATAGTGTTTTTTCTGAGGGAACAATGTTTGGTTCAATGTATATTGGTGTTTATGTCATTTTTGTCGTGTTCTGTTTGACTCTACTAGATTATCGGCTGGTCGTGATGTATTTTACATCTTTTCTACCTTTAATATAATACATGAAATTCTCGTGCATGGTTCAAAAAAATGCTTTATTAACATTTTTATATACATGATAAAAAATCATCATTTTATAATACATGCTCAACATTATTTTCTATAAAATTTAACATTTTAAATGCTTGATAAACATTTCTTAAATACTTGTTCAATATTTTTGCAAATGCTTAATTAAAATATTGTCAATTTTATTTAAATTTAAATTTATTTTTATTTTTGCACATTTCTTTTTTTAGGTTTTGTTGCGGTGAACTTTGTTTCGAGTAAGGTGAAAGTACACACGGAATATTTTTAGTATATGTTGAACATTTTTTGAGTACGCACTGTAAATATTTTAATATACGCTGAACATTTTTAATGTACGGTGAACTTTTTAGTTATACGATGAAATTTTTTTAACACATACTGAACATTTTTAATTATACGGTGAACCATTTTAATAGACATTGAACCTTTTTTATAAAAGACATAATGAAATTTTTTCTAAAATATAATTTTCTAATTCTAATAGCTATACTTCATGGGCTGACTAAGTATTTCTGTCTCCTACCAGTAGTATTGTAGACAAAGGGCCCAACTTTGTTATCTTGCACCGGGTCCCAGCTAAGCCAGGCCTGGCTCTTACGACAGTAGTGGGTTCTGTGCGAGGAATCGAACCCAAATATCCTACATAGTTTATGCAGGGCTAGATTCGAGCCCTCCGAGGCCATTTGCCGCCTAGCGCACTATCATGTGGGGCCACGCTAGTAGCTTTTCCTCGGCAAGCCCTCCTTTGCAAATGTGTGTGATGGTTTTGTGGAAGACTAGGCTCAGCTGCGCTAGGGGACATCTATGTCGGCCTATTTGTCGGTCCCACGGGCCTCACCACTCCCCCCTCCACCAAAACATGGGAATTTCCTTATAAAAGAATCAAACATCCAAGTGCACACACAATCGTGGTGGCCACACAATCACAAATAAAAAGAGACAACATCCAACAACATCACCAACAAGCGAATGGAACGTAGCTCAAATGGTTAGGTCCATTGTGGTTGAACCAACCCATCAGGTTTCAAGTCCTAGACTTTGCACTCGTGCTCGAATTTTTCTAGTTTTTTTAGATTTTTTGGTGATGTTCGTTCAGTGGGACGAGACGTTCTCATAGACTGCTTAGGCGTTCTAAAGTGATTTCAGCAATCTCAAAATGTTGTGTCGACTCAGTATCTCAGGAGGTGCTCATAACGGTAGGATGTGCGTTCGTGCGTTCATATGGGTGAGTGTTTGTGGGCATTTGCAAAAAACATCACCAACAAACATAACTGCTTTTAAAAATAGTAATGGAAGGAAATAAGATAGGCTCTACATGATCCAACAAAATCACCATTTAGGGTTTTCATTAGAGTAAAATCCTGAGAAATTACGGTGCCAATTTATTTCCAAAGACGCTAATCATTAATGCTATAAAACTAAAAACCATCTGATGCGGCTTGAACTACGTCGGTATTTCCCCAAAGAGGAAGGGATGATGCAGCACAACTATGGTAGGTATTTCCCTCAGTGATGAGACCAAGGTTATCGAACCAGTAGAAGAACCACGCAACACCACGTAAACAGCTCCTGCACACAAAGAACAAATACTTGCAACCCGACGTAACAAATGGGTTGTCAATCCCTCACGGGTAAAAGGATAGGTAAAATTGTAGTAGATTGGATAAACAGATCTCACAGGAATGAGAGATAAAATAAATAAATAAAAATTGCAGCAAGGTATTTTTTGTTTTTGGATTAATAGATCTGAAAATAAATGTAAATAAAAATAGATCTCGAAGGAAAATATAATAAAGAATAGACGCGGGGGCCGTAGATTTCACTAGTGGCTTCTCTCGAGAAAAATAGCATACGGTGGGTAAACAAATTACTGTTGGGCAATTGATAGAACTTCAAATAATCATGACGATATCCAGGCAATGATCATTATATAGGCATCATTTCCAAGATTAGTAGACCGACTCATGCCTGCATCTACTACTATTACTCCACACATCGACCGCTATCCAGCATGCATCTAGTGTATTAAGTTCATGGAAAAACAGAGTAATGCAATAAGAATGATGACATGATGTAGACAAGATCTATTTATGTAGAAATATACCCCATCTTGTTATCCTTAATGGCAACGATACATACGTGTCGATTCCCCTTCTGTCACTGGGATCAAGCACCATAAGATCGAACCCATCACAAAGTACCTCTTCCCATGGCAAGAAAAATCGATCTAGTTGGCCTAACTAAACCAAAGATTCGAAGAAGAAATACGAGGCTATAAGTAATCATGCATATAAGAGATCAAGAGACTCAAATAACTTTCATGGATAAAAAGAGAGAGGAAGCCATCTAGGTACTAACTACGGACCCGCAGGTCTACAATGAACTACTCACGCATCATCGGAGAGGCACCAATGATGATGACGAACCCCTTCGTGATGGTGTCTAGATTGGATCTGTGGTTTCTGGAACTTGCGGCGGCTGGAATTGATTTTTGTCGACTCCCCTAGGCTTTCTAGAATATTGGGGTATTTATAGAGCAAAGAGCCAGTGCGGGAGTCCATCAAGGTGGGCACAACCCACCTGGTCGCGCCTGGGCCCCCAGGCGCGCCCTGGTGGGTTGTGCTCCCCTCGGAGCAGCCCTTAGGTACTTTCTTGGCCCATCGTGTGTCTTCTGGTCTAGGAAAAATCACCAAAAAGTTTTGCTACGTTTGGACTCCGTTTGGTATTGATTTCCTGCGAAGTAAAAAACAAGCAAAAAACAACAACTGGCACTGGGCACTATATCAATAGGTTAGTCCCAAAAAATGATATAAAGTAGCTATAAAATGATTCTAAAACATCCAAGAATGATAATATAACAACATGGAACAATCAAAAATTATAGATACATTGGAGACGTATCAGCATCCCCAAGCTTAATTCCTGCTCGTCATCGAGTAGGTAAATGATAAAAACAGAATTTTTGATGTGGCATGCTGCCTAACATGTTCATCACATATTGTTTTCTTTGTAGCATGGACATTTGGACTTTCATATGATTCAAAGCAATAGTCTAGTTTTGACATGAAGATTTCAATACTCAAGCATATCAACAAGCAACCATGTCTTTCAAAATATCAACACTAAAGCAACTTATCCCTAGCCCATTATGCTTAATCATTGATCCATTCATGAAGCACACTCGCATATTAGCTACACCCAATGCTGAAGTACGATCATAGTGCCCCTTAGTTGGTGCTTTATAAGAGAAGATGGAGACTCAAATAAAAATTGCATAAAGTAAAATAAAGTCCCTTCGCAGAGGGAAGTAGGGATTTGTAGAGGTGCGAGAGCTCAAAGCGAAAAAAGTAGAGATAAAAACATTTTGGGTGGCATGCTTTTTCTGTCAACGAAAACGATCGAGTAGTTCCCAATATTTTCCATGCTAGATATATCATAGGCGGTTCCCAAACAGAAAATAAAGTTTATTCCTTTTTCTACCATACTTTCACATTCCACGGCTAACCGAATCCACGGGTGCCGTCCATACCAACGCTTTCCAAGGAATTTATTATTTGACAACATAAAGTAAATTCATTTTTCATTTCGGGACTGGGCATTCCTAATACCTTTGTCGTACTCTCGTGCAATGACAAGTGAATAAACACTCATCTTGAGAATAACACATCTTGCATGGAAATATATCAGCCACCCCCTACCGTTTCATGAGAGGTACGAGCACACAAAAGAGAAATTTATTTTGAAAATTCGAGATGGCACATATAAATTTGCTTAGAACGGCAAAAGAATACCACATATAGGTAGGTATAGTGGACTCATGTGGCAAAACTGGTTTAAGGATTTTGGATGCACAAGTAGTGATCATACTTAGTGCAAATGAAGACTAGCAAAAGATTGAGAAGCATCCAACCAAGAAACAAAAAATCTCATAAGCAAGCATTAAGCATAACTAAAAACGAATAATGCACCACAAGTAGGATGTAATTTCATTGCATAACTATTGACTTTCGTGCTTGCATAGAGAGTCACAAACCTTAACACCAACATTCTTACTAAAGCATAATTACTCATCAACATGACTCACATATTATATCAACATATCGCAAAACTATTACAAGGAATCAAGTTTATTTTGTCCAATGATCTTCATGAAAGTTTTTATTATATCCCTCTTGAATATCTATCACTTTGGGACTAATTTCATATGTTGATTTTGATAGCTCAAACAAATCTAAGTGAAGAACATGAGCGTAAAATTTTCTTCTCTCAAAATAATTTAAGTGACGCAAGAGAGAATTTCTTAAATTTTTTACTAACTCTCAAATAAATCTAAGTGAAGCATGAGAGCATTTCTTCAAAAATACTAAAGCACACCGTGCTCAAAAAGATATAAGCGAAGGACGAGAGCAATTCCATAGCTCAAAAAGATTTAAGTGAAGCATAGAGAGCAACTCTAACAAGTCATAGAATAAATTTGGTCCTCTCAAATAGGTGTGTCCAGCAAGGATTCATGACTAAAAATAAAAAGCAAAACAAGCAAAGACTCATATCATACAAGACGCTCCAAGCAAAACTCATGATATGTGACGAATAAAAATATAGCTCCAAGTAAAATACCGATGGTCGTTAGAAGAAAGAGGGGATGCCACTCGGGCATCCCCAAGCTTAGTTTCTTGCTTCTCTTTTAGATAATAGCTTGGGATGACATGGGGCATCCCCAAGCTTAGGCTCTTCTTACTCCTTATTCCTTCATCCATCGTGATCTCACCCAAAACTTGAAAACTTCAATCACACAAAACTCAACAAAACCTTCATGAGATACGTTAGTATAACAAAGCAAATGACTACTATACGTATTGTTGCAAACCCATTCATATTTTTTTGCATCATATCTACCGTATTCCAAATTTGCTATAGCTTATACCTTCCAATACAAAGCATAGATTCTTCGAAATAAGCACACAACGCAAAGAAAACAGAATCTGTCAAAAATAGAACAGTCTGTAGCAATCTGAATACTTCAAATACTTCGGTAACTCAAAAAATTCCGAAAACTTAGGACAACGTGGGTAATTTTTATATTAATCTTCTGTAAAAGGAATCAATATTTTATTGCGCTTCTGTTCAAAATCATAATTATTTTCGTGAGCGTAAAAGTTTCTGTTTTTCAGCAAGATCAAATCAACTACCACCCAACATGATCCCAAAGGCTTTGCTTGGCACAAACACTAAATAAACACAAAAAACACAATCATAACAGTAGCATAATTGTGCAAACACTCAAGAACGGAAAGAAAAGGACAGAAATAAATTTTATTCATTGGGTTGTGTCGTGGAATTGTCACGGCAGATGTCCTCGAGCTAGGACTTAGTCGTGGAGCCATCGCAACTAGGAAGCTTGAAGGGGTTAATGCGGGACAAGGAACACGAGGGTTTATACTGGTTCGACCCCTTACGGTGAAGGTAAAAGCCTACGTCTAGTTGAGGTGGTATTGATTAGGGTTACGATCACCAGGGAGCTAAACTGCTATGCCCGGCTTTCGATGAGATTGTTCTTGTCCCCAAACCGCTGCCGGGTCATCCCTTTATATAGGGAGGCTGACGCCCAGCAGCCCTCAGAGTCCCAGCCGGCTCATAAGAGTGTCCGGCTCGGACTCTCAACTATACTTGCCTTACACTACAAGCTCTACCATAATAATGATTGTAACTCTGGGCCTTAAGTCATATCCGGGTCTTAAGCCCATCTCTGGCCCATCGTCTTCAGGCTTGGCCCCGGGCTTCTGGTAATGACCATTAGAGTAACCCGGCCCCTCCTGGCGGGTGACTCTAAGGTCTATATCCTCAACATTAGGCCCCAGATTGATTTGAGCCGGCTCATGTCAATCTTCAATTCTTTCGAAAAAAAATCTCCGGCTTACCATTTATGTGAAGGCCATAACCCGGCGTGATGTCATCCTCTGGACTCCGGATAATCCGCCATGACATCATCTTCCATTAAGCCCGTTTTTTACTCCACCAGATCCGCAACGGATCTTTGCTTTTACTGTCATCCCGAAAATCGAGGCGTTGTGGGGGGAGATAACCACGCCACGGTCTCCTTGATTCTCGCGCCCGCTTTACGAGCTCGCCTTATAAATAGGCCGGCCCGACGGGCTTCTCTGCCACCCTTCTTCCTCCTCGCGCCACTGCCTCTCTGCCTGAGCTCGCACTCCGCCGCCGTCACCTCGCCTCCGGTCTTCTTCAACCTTGGCCGCTGCATCACCCTGACTCGGACCAGACAAACGGCGGCGACCCCCGCACCTTTTCAGCTCCGGTAAGTCCTGCTTGACCTGTAGAGTAGATCTGCCGTAGGATTTGCCCACGTTCTTCGTGTTCGTCGCCATTGTCCGCAAGCTTCGATAGTTCTCATAGTTACTGCCCTTGTTTGATCTTAGATCTGCATAGAATTAGTGCGGCGGCTGTTTGGCACTTATTTCAAATGCCAGTAGGTCTCTTTCCACTGCATAACGGCTTCGTTCGAGCTCAAGAACATCCGCTCGTCTGTTTCTAGGTCTAGAAATTTTTCATTTCACCCGACCATTTTGATCCAAAAGTTTTACTGCGATGTGTGAAACCTGTTTTACCGTACTTAGTAAAAAAAACTGCAATCCTTGAGCCTCGGCGGTTTACATTTCCGGTTTAAATAAACCACGCGCCATAGACCCTTCCGGCTTAAAGAAAACCATGCTTCGTAGAATGCTCCGGCTTAGCTGTGATAAGGCCGTAGATAATCAATTTATTCTGAATGCCCCTGCGGCTTAAATAACCCACTGTACCTGAGCATATACCATTAGTCCCCTTCATAAGCCGCCACCTTAGTTTTGAACTGTAGATCTCCTCCGGCTTATAATTAACCCGGACGTTTTTCCTTTTTGTCATAGACTGCCGACTTTCACCATGCCTCCCAAAGCTCCCATTACTTGCAACTGGATGAGGTCCAATGTGACCAACGAGACCCTAGCTGATTTTGTTAAGTTAGGATATCTGCCCAAGAAAGACATCATGTCCTACCGTGCCCCTGACCCGTCAGAAGAGAGGCCACAGCCAAAGGATGGGGAGGTAGTGATTTTTGCGGATCACATGAGCCGGGGCTTCGCACCGCCCGGCTCAAAGTTTTTTAGGGACGTGCTCAACTTCTTCGACTTGTGGCCTCAAGATATAGGACCCAACTCAGTGTCCAACATCTGCAATTTTCAAGTCTTCTGCGAGGTTTACCTTGGAGAAGAACCTAGTTTGCTGCTCTTCAGAGAGCTTTTTTATTTAAACCGTCAGAATGAGTGCGCCAATGGGCCAAGTCTGGAATTAGGTGGTATCTCCATCCAGCGGCGTAGGGACTGCCTTTTCCCTTACGCAGAGCCGCTGAGCCACCCAAAGGACTGGAACATGACTTGGTTCTACTGCCAAGATACGTCCCCGGCTGATGAAAGCCCGCTGCCCGGCTTTCGCCCAACACGTCTGGAGCCGACTCACCCACTGTCGGACAAGCTGACTCAAGCGGAGCGCCAGCCTCTGCTCCCCACTATCAACAAGATCAAGGCTCTCCTGGGCAATGGTCTGAACGGAATCGACCTGGTTCGGGTCTGGATCTCATGGCGGGTGATCCCATTGAGCCGCCGCCCCGGCTTAATGTGTGAGTACACAGGACGAAAGGATGACCCTCAGAGACACATCCGCAATGATCTTCTACAAGACGTTGTAGAGGAGATGACCAAGGCTCTGTTAAACGAGAGCCTGGCAGACTGCGGAAGGACCGGGTTAGCTCCCTTCTGCAAGACCAACCCAGCCCCAGCGGTAAGCCGCCGACTTTAACTTTTTATCTACTTCTGCATGTAACCTTCATCTGAACCGTTTGAAGAATTCATCATTGTATTTTTCAGGCTGATGATAAGTTCTGGCGGGTCAAATATGACCATGAGGCGGCCAAGAAGGCCAGGAAGGCGAAGAAAGCCGCCAAGAAAACCGCCCCTCGCAAGAAAGGGAGCAGGCCTACTGCCTCCAAGCTGATGCAATTAAGCGACAGCTCCGAGTCAGAGGTAACCCCTGAGTCTTTTAAGTCCTTGCTATATTCACTGTTTGTTTGCTGTCCGCCTTATCAATACTTGCTCATTGACAGGATGACACCGGCGCCAGTAACCCGGTGGTTGAAGAGGTAATGTCACTTTCCTCCGACTCGGAGCCCTTGCCACAGCTGAAAGTCCGAAGGGTAACCCGGAAAGTAAGCTTTTCACATCCTTTAGCTTATCAAGACCCTCAATTTATTTTGAAGTGACAGGTTCATGAAAGCCGGCGTCATACCCGGACCAACAAGGACACCGACCTCTCCGCCGGGTTACCCGACGCAACAAGGAAGCGCCGAACTGAGGTTATTTCCCACTTGTACCCTTTTCATCCGTTGGCGGGTGTTATCCGTCAGCCACTCAATTCCTCTGACTCCAATTATCAGGAGACCTCCCCCTCTTTCGGGCGACTCTATGCAGTCGAGTCTTCCGACTTTCAAGACCGCGCCCGGGTAATGACAACCATCTCATATTATATTTGTCTGTACTTACTCTTTTTGTGCTTAACGTTTCTGTCCTTTCAGCGCCCAGGCAAAGCTCACCAAAAGAGCGAAGAAGACCAAGTCAGCCGGAGTGCCGGATTTGCCTGAACTGGAGGTGACGGCTCAAGAACCGTCAGCTGCCTCCGCCCCCGAAGCCACCACTCCAATGGACACGGCACCTGAGGCCACTGCCCCGACTACCAAGGCAACGACTGAAGCTTCTATTAACCCGGAGGCCTCCGGCTCGGCTCCACCAGCAGACGACCCGGACGTGGTAATTACCCGGACGGAGTTCATTGAGCCGGGGAGACCTACCGTGCTGGCCAAGTGCTCCGCTAAGGGGGAGTTGCTGCCGCCCCACCGGGTGAACCTGGACCTCTCCGATTACACCAACTTGAGCATTGGAGAGCTCGTCTCTGGCTACATCAGCCAAGTGCACAAGAGCCGGGACGCAGAGGTCGCCATGGTGAACCAGATCCAGCAAAAATCTGAGGTATCATTCTACTGTCCTCTTACTTACTGCATAGTTACCTTTGCCATGATAGCCCCCAAGTCGACGACTTATGAGTGAATATGTTGTAGACTTAGGTTCCGGCTTACTCAATTGAGCCGGCAGTATGTAGATAGATACGTTCAATATGCATTAGCCCCCAAGTGCCAAGTGTCTTTGCTTGGAAAACGCTTGGGACTTATATAATGACTATTAATAACCCGGAAATGTATGCAGGCTGTTGGCAAGAAGCTAGAGGCGGACCTTGCGGATCTCAAGAGCCGGCTGAAGACGCAGGAGATGGAGACCCGGAAGGCAAATGCCAAGTTTGTATCCAGCATCGCCGCTCAAGAGAAGCTGAAGACAGAATTTGATGCTGAGCGGAAAGCCTGGGCCGAAGAGAAGGCCGCACTGGTGACCCGGGCGGAACAGGCGGAGAAGGCTCTCTCTGAGAAGACCGCTGAGCTCTCCGGCCTAAAGCGCCAGGTTTCCCAAATGGTGGCCGCCATCTTCGGTAAGTCGCCTCACCGGCTTTCATCAAGTTTAGAATGTTTATATCTCATGATTCATCCTTGTCGCCGGCTTATCTGATTCTGTTAAACAGGTCCCAGAAGTGCCAACCTCAACCAGAGCGTGGTCACCAAGCTAAGGGCCGTGTATACCCTGGTGGAGCAGCTCTACACCGGGTCACAGCGTGCCTTAGCTGTGGTGGCCCTATCCAACGAGGTGCCGAATCACCTGGCAGAAGTCCTGCGCCGGCTCGCCGTTCTGCCTCAGCGGATCCAAGAGCTGCGACAGGCCTCTGCGAGGGCCGGAGCGATCGCCGCGCTGAGCCGGGCCAAGGCATTCCTGCCGGAGTTAGACCCGGCGGACATCGCCCTTGGCTATCCAAGCCTGAAGGAAGATGGCTCAGCTTTCGATCAGAAGGACTTCGCGGCTTGCGTGAAGGCAGTACGCCCGGTGGCCACCCTTATCAGGAACGACACAGATTTGACCAAGTACCAGCCGGGTTATGATGCGGAGAATTAGAGGATTCCAACCCCTCGCTATGAAGCCCTCAACTTGATCCCGCCGGCTCGTCAGCACACTTTCGCCCCAGAGATTGACCCGGCCGGGTTAATTGACGAGGAAGCCCAATTCGAAGCTCTCAGCGGCATCGACTGGAAGTCATCAACCTTCCAGGTCTTGGGATCAGCCGGAGGAGAGGATAGGAACGAGCCGGAGACTTCAACTCAGCGGGCATCGTAACTCGGCTGGCGGTTTACCAAACAATGCTCCACCCTTTTTAGACTTGATGAGTTTGGTAATAGAGTAGGTGCAACAGTTTATCTCTGCCGTGCCATCGTGCACGTATTGAATGCCAAGGTCTTTTGAAGTTGTCTCTTTGATGTTTCTCCGGGTCATAATCATCCCTTTGTTTTTCTCAACCTCAAAGAGGTGCCTTTAGGTAACCTGCATAGAAAGGCAAATCACAAGTCTCGAGGCGGCTTACCGCCCTGAGAATCAGGTGTTTTGGATAGATAACCCGGAATATGAATCAAAAAAGACTGGTCCTCAATTATATCCTTAACACAGCCGTAATAACACACTTAGCGGCCTGTAAGCATACTTCTGGTTTAGATAACCCGGGTAACAAGGTTGGTATCTTAACTCCGATTTACTTGTCTTAATAACACCCATGGTGTTCAACTAACACTGTAAACCAAAGTTAAGCCGGCAAAGTGAGACCCGGCCGTACACATCTTGACATAATCAGAGTAAACTTGTGATAAAGCAGAAGAACTTAGGGGCTTCCGGTTCGAATACGACCAGAGACCCGGCCGAAAGGGGTTAAGCTAAGATTCGGATACGATCATATAGCCCCCAGTGGGTGTGGCGATGCCAATCAAGAGGGTACCGACAGCTATGTTCTCTTTGGTTCGAATACGACCCATGTTTGAACAGGAAGCCCCCAAGTGATTTTAAGAATTGTTTAACGACGCTGATTTGAATACGATCCACGTCGGTTCTCAGAGGGGTTAAACGATGATTCAAATATGACCAAAGGTAACCTCCCAATGAGCTCGGCGCTTTGCCAATCAAATGGGTATCGACAGCTATGTTCTCTTTGGTTCGAATACGACCCATGTTTGAACAGGAAGCCCCCAAGTGACTTTACTGCTTACGGCTAGATTCGAATACGATCATAAAACGGATCCTCCTTTAAGTCACCATGTAATCTTGCAATAAGAACAACACGTGCATATTTGGAGGAGAAAAAAGGACAGAGGTCCTGCTTTATTGCTTATCATAATATATACATGGCTGAGAGAAATATGTACACCACGAGAGCCGGTGGCTCAAGTGTAGTAAGGCCGAAGCTGAGCTATGTTCCACGGCCGACGGATCTCCTCCTCCGACTTACGTGAATCTTTGTGCTCCCGAATGTCAATGAGGTAATATGACCCGTTGTGCAAGTTCTTGCTGACCACAAAGGGCCCTTCCCAAGGCGGGGATAACTTGTGTGCATCTGTTTGATCCTGGATGAGCCGGAGCACAAGATCGCCTTCCTGGAAGACCCGGGATTTAACCCAGCGGCTATGGTAACGGTGCAGGTCTTGCTGGTAAATCGCTGATCGAGCTGCTGCCACATCACGCTGTTCATCCAATAGGTCAAGAGCATCTTGTCGCGCCAGTTCATTATCTGCCTCAACATAAGCCGCCACTCGAGGTGAGTCATGACGGATGTCACTGGGGAGGACTGCTTCTGCTCCATTAACCATGAAGAAAGGCGTGAAGCCTGTAGACCTGTTAGGAGTAGTGTTGATGCTCCATAACACGGAGGGCAACTCCTCCACCCAACAACCCGGCGTCCGTTGCAAAGGGACCAAAAGCCGGGGCTTGATACCTTTCAGAATCTCCTGATTAGCTCTCTCAGCTTGACCGTTGGATTGAGGATGAGCCACTGAGGAAACATCAAGTCGGATATGCTCGCGTTGACAAAACTCTTCCATGGCGCCTTTGGAGAGATTGGTGCCATTGTCAGTTATAATGCTGTGCGGAAAGCCAAAGCGGAAAATCACCTTTTTCATAAATTGAACCGCCGTGGCTGCATCGCACTTGCTAACTGGCTCAGCTTCCACCCACTTTGTGAATTTATCAACTGCCGCCAAGAGGTGGGTCTTCTTATCCTTGGACATTTTAAAAGGCCCAACCATATCAAGCCCCAAGACCGCAAAGGGCCAAGTGATTGGGATCATCCTCAGCTCCTGAGCCGGCACATGAGCCCGTCGTGAGAACCTCTGGCAACCATCACATTTACTGACCAAGTCCTCTACATCAGCATGAGCCGTCAACCGATAAAAACCATGACGAAAAGCCTTGGCCACAAGGGACTTTGAGCCGGCGTGATGGCCACAATCCCCTTCATGGATCTCACGCAAGATCTCTTGACCTTCCTCAGGGGAGACACAACGCTGAAATGCTCCTGTAACACTGCGATGATGCAACTCGCCATCGATAACAATCATTGACTTAGCCCGCCGGGTTATTTGCCTGGCCAAAGTTTCATCCTCAGGCAACTCGCCCCGGGTCATGTAAGCCAGATATGGCATTGTCCAGTCTGGTATAATATGGAGAGCCGCCACCAGTCGTGCCTCCGGGTCAGGGACAGCCAAGTCTTCCTCCGTAGGCAACGTAACCGAAGGGCTATACAGGACGTCCAGGAAAGTGTTAGGCGGTACCGGCTTTCGCTGAGAGCCTAGCCGGCTTAGAGCATCAGCCGCCTCGTTCTTCCTGCGATCAATGTGCTCTACTTGGTAGCCCTGAAAGTGCCCAGCAATCGCATCAACTTCGCGGCGATAAGCCGCCATGAGAGGGTCCTTAGAATCCCATTTGCCTGATACTTGTTGAGCCACCAAGTCTGAGTCACCGAAGCACCTTACCCGGCTCAAGCACATCTCCTTAGCCATCCGAAGACCGTGGAGCAAGGCCTCGTACTCAGCCGCATTGTTAGTGCAAGGAAACATCAACTGTAGCACATAATGGAACTTGTCACCTTTAGGGGAAGCCAATACAACGCCAGCCCCCGAGCCCTCCAACTGTCTGGACCCATCGAAGTGAATAGTCCAATACGTGTTATCCGGCTTTTGCTCGGGCACTTGTGACTCTATCCAATCATTGATGAAATCCACCAAGGCCTGAGACTTAACAGCAGTGCGTGGCACATATTTGAGACCATGAGGTCCAAGTTCTATAGCCCACTTAGCAATTCTCCCTGTGGCCTCTCTGTTTTGAATGATATCACCAAGAGGGGCAGAACTGACCACAGTGATGGGGTGACCCTGAAAATAATGCTTAAGTTTCCGGCTCGCCATGAACACACCATACACAAGCTTCTGCCAATGCGGGTACCGCTGCTTGGACTCAATGAGCACTTCGCTGACATAATAAACCGGCCGTTGAACCGGATGTTCCTTACCCTCCTCCTTGTGCTCCACCACAATAGCCACACTGACGGCTCGTGCGTTTGCCGCCACATACAGTAATAAGGGCTCCTTATCAACCGGAGCAGCAAGGACTAGGGGCTCTGCCAGCTGCTTCTTCAAATCCTCAAAAGCGGTATTAGCTGCATCATTCCAGACAAAGTTATCAGTTTTCTTCATCAACTGATATAATGGCATGGCCTTCTCACCCAAACGGCTTATAAACCGGCTTAAAGCAGCGATGCGACCCGCCAAACGCTGAACGTCATTTATACATGCCGGCTTAGCCAGGGAGGTGATGGCCTTGATCTTCTCCGGGTTAGCTTCAATGCCTCTGTTAGAAACCAAAAAACCCAAGAGTTTGCCTGCAGGAACACCAAAGACACACTTGGCTGGGTTAAGCATCATCTTGTAGACCCGGAGATTATCAAAGGTTTCCCTTAAATCATCTATCAGGGTTTCCTCTTTTATGGAATTAACCACAATATCGTCCACATAAGCGTGAACATTGCGCCCAATCTGTTTATGAAGACAGTTCTGTACACAACGCTGGTAAGTTGCCTGTGCACACTTGAGTCCAAAAGGCATAGACACATAGCAGAAGGCTCCAAAGGGAGTGATGAACGCTGTCTTCTCCTGGTCCTTAACTGCCATCTTAATCTGATGATATCCGGAATAAGCATCCAAGAAACTTAAGCGTGCACAACTTGCCGTAGCATCAATGATTTGATCAATACGGGGGAGGGCAAAAGGATCAGCCGGACACGCCTTGTTTAAGTCCGTGTAGTCCACACACATCCGCCAAGTGCCGTTCTTCTTGAGTACGAGCACCGGGTTAGCTAACCACTCTGGGTGAAAGACTTCAACGATAAACCCGGCCGCCAAGAGCCGGGCCACCTCTTCACGAATAGCTTTCCGCCTCTCTTCATTAAACCGCCGAAGAAACTGCCTGACCGGCTTAAATTTCGGATCAACATTGAGAGTATGCTCAGCGAGTTCTCTAGGTACACCTGGCATGTCAGAAGGTTTCCATGCGAAGATGTCCCTATTCTCACAGATGAACTCGATGAGCGCGCTTTCCTATTTTGGATCCAGATTTGCACTGATGCTAAACTGCTGAGATGAGTCACCTGGAACAAAATCAACAAGTTTAGTTTCATCAGCCGATTTAAATTTCATTGCCGGCTCTTGTTCTATAGTTGGCTTTTTCAGAGAGGTCATATCTGTTGGGTCAACATTGTCTTTGTAAAACTTCAACTCCTCTGTAGCACACACAGATTCTGCATAAGCCGCATCGCCTTCCTCACACTCCAGAGCCACTTTCCGACTGCCGTGAACCGTAATGGTCCCATTGTGACCCGGCATCTTGAGCTGCAAGTACACATAACACGGCCGTGCCATGAACTTGGCGTAAGCCGGCCGTCCAAATATAGCATGGTATGGACTTCTTATCTTGACCACCTCAAAGGTCAATTTCTCCACCCTGTAGTTGTTCTCATCACCAAAGGCCACTTCCAATTCGATCTTGCCGACTGGATAAGCCGATTTACCAGGTACCACACCATGGAAGATAGTGTTTGACTGGCTAAGGTTCTTATCAACCAACCCCATACGGCGAAAAGTGTCATAATAGAGGATGTTGATGCTGCTGCCTCCATCCATGAGCACCTTTGTGAACTTATATCCTCCCACTTGAGGAGCCACCACTAAGGCCAAGTGGCCCGGGTTATCCACCCGGGGAGGGTGATCCTCCCTACTCCACACTATAGGCTGCTCAGACCACCGCAAGTAGCGTGGGATCGCCGGCTCAACAGCATTCACTGCCCTCTTATGAAGCTTCTGATCTCGCTTACACAGACTGGTGGTAAACACATGATACTGTCCACCGCTGAGCTGCTTTGGATTGGTCTGATAACCCCCCTGCTGCTGCTGATGACCCTGGCCAGACTGCTGATTAAAGCCCCCTTGACCGTTCTGAGGACCGGAATTTGAGCCGCCGCCCGGGCCATGAAAGCCGCCGGCGCCTGAGCCGCCGCCCGGGCCATTGTAATTCTTACAGGCCTTCATGATCGCACAATCCTCCACAGGTGAGTCGCCAGCTTCTCTCTAGAGCCATGCCTTGGACAAGGTTCATTCAACAGCTGCTCCAGCGTCGGACCTGACCCGCCGCCTCGGGGAGGGGGCCTCCCCTTGCGTTGCTGGTTATTACCTTGTGAGCTGGCGTTGGCTACAAACTCTAGGCTGCCATCGGCCTTGCGCTTGCCTCCTCCTTGGTTCCCCGGGTTAAACTGAGGACCCTTGCCATTGCCGTTCTTCTTTCCCTTCCCTGTCCTTTCATCATCTGAAGGGGGATCCTTGGTACCATCAGAATCGGCGTACTTGACAAGAGCTGCCATTAGTGTACCCATATCACTGCAGTCGCGTTTAAGCCGCCCGAGTTTCATCTTCAGGGGCACAAAACGACAATTCTGCTCCAGCATTAAAACCGCTGAGCCGGCATCCATCTTGTCTGACGAGTGTATGATCTCCTTAACCCGGCGAACCCAATGTGTCGTAGACTCACCCTCCTGCTGCTTACAGTTAGTCAAATCCACGATTGACATAGACTGCCTACAGGTATCTTTGAAGTTTTGGATGAACCGGGCTTTCAGCTCAGCCCAAGACCCAATGGAATTCGGTGGTAGCCCTTTCAACCAAGTGCGGGCAGTCCCATCTAACATCATGGTGAAATACTTGGCCATGGCCGCCTCACTGACCTCCAGCAGTTCCATAGCCATCTCATAACTCTTGATCTAGGCTGCGGGTTGTAAGTCAGCTGTGTAATTAGGCACCTTCCTAGGGCCCTTGAAGTCCTTAGGTAGAAGTTCATTACGGATAGCTGGCACTAAACAAGGGACACCCCCGGTCCTGGTAGGGACACCCACGTCGACGGAAGTTGTCGGATAAGCCGGGGGGGGGGGGTCTGGTAAGCCATCAATTGAGGCACTTGCTCTGCCTCTTGCCGCGCTTTGTCCTGGTCTGCTGCGTAAAAGGCTCCATTGTGAGCCGGGCCATGGCCAGGGGGCGGGTCATGGCGTCGGACGTTACTTGAGCCGGTTGCTGAGACCATGTGCCGGCTGTAACTCGGGCTCTGGCCTAGACGAGGGGTCGAGTGGATCCTGTCCCGGCTGTAGGAGTACGCCTCTTGCTGCGCCAGTGCTGTCTGAAGGAGTTCCCTGACCCGGCGGGTTTCAATAGCCGTCGGAGAGTCGCCGTCAACTGGGAGAGCCGCCAGCCGTGCTGCCGCAGCGACCATGTTCTCCAGCGGGTTATTATAATGACCCGGGGGTATTGGCACGTACTGAGGCGGGGCAGGGGGCACCTGGGGAGGCCCCATCACTCGTGGCTGAATAAGGGGTCCAGACCCGGGCGCTATGACCCCTGGCGGGTTACTAGACCCTGCACCTGGTGTGTTGAAGAGATTGCGTGGATCGTAAACCGGAGGGAGTCGAGATTGGGTCTTTTGATGCCTCCTTCTCATGACCTCATTGGCCGCGTTCTGATCCATCGTGAGTTGGAAGGACTGCGCCTGGATCAGCTGAGTTTGGGCATCGAGAGCCGCCCTCTCCGCAGTCAGCCTGATCCCTTCCGCTGCAAGATCCTCTTTAGCTTTCATTAGATCCAATTTTAACTGTGCCACCTCTGCATCGTGCTGAGCTTGATCTGCCGGGTCAACCGTGGCGGTTAGCAGGGCCGTCATCTTGTCCGTGAGATCCATCAGCACCTGAGCCGGAGAAGGCACCGGGTTTCCTGCTCCAGCAGCGGGGTTCTGAACAGGCTGCGCACCAGCCATAAAAACTCCAACCTGACTTGGCGGCTCAAATAGGTCCGGAATACTGTCACCCTCGGAACAACCCATGAGCTTGCCCTCTTGAAGTTGGTATAACGAGTTTGACTCATCGGTGGCCGACTCGCCGTCAGAGCCGGCGGCCGTCTCATCACCAGATCCAGATCGATCAGAGAGTCCTCCATGGATACACCCCACAAAAGCATGCCTTAAGGCAGGCCGGGCCCGGGCGGGTCGCGCACGCTGAGCCTTCTCGATGAGATCGGCGCAGAGACCCGGCTCAGGGCCCGGCTCACCAATCTTGCCAATGAAAACATGAATTCCGCCGAAGGGGACCCGGTACCCGTACTCAATTGAGCCGGCGTCGGGGCCCCAGTTTGCATCGTCGATGTAGAGCTTGCCGCGACGACTCTTGGTCATCCGGCCCACAGCGTATCCCTTGAGCCCTTCGAAGCTACCCCTCAAGAACTCAAATCCACCGTGCGCTGGCCCCACGGTGGGCGCAAACTGTCGTGGAATTGTCACGGCAGATGTCCTCGAGCTAGGACTTAGTCGTGGAGCCATCGCAACTAGGAAGCTTGAAGGGGTTAATGCGGGACAAGGAACACGAGGGTTTATACTGGTTCGGCCCCTTACGGTGAAGGTAAAAGCCTACGTCCAGTTGAGGTGGTATTGATTAGGGTTACGATCACCAGGGAGCTAAACTGCTATGCCCGGCTTTCGATGAGATTGTTCTTGTCCCCAAACCGCTGCCGGGTCGTCCCTTTATATAGGGAGGCTGACGCCCAGCAGCCCTCAGAGTCCCGGCCGGCTCATAAGAGTGTCCGGCTCGGACTCTCAACTATACTTGCCTTACACTACAAGCTCTACCATAATAATGATTGTAACTCTGGGCCTTAAGTCATATCCGGGTCTTAAGCCCATCTCTGGCCCATCGTCTTCAGGCTTGGCCCCGGGCTTCTGGTAATGACCATTAGAGTAACCCGGCCCCTCCTGGCGGGTGACTCTAAGGTCTATATCCTCAACAGGTTGCCTCCCAACAAGCGCTATCATTTTACGCCCTTAGCTAGGCATAAGGCAAAGATCTAAGTGTTGTCATCTTTGTTTTCCAAATCTTCAATCAAACACTTAGAATTCTTCAAGGATTTATCATATAGATTTTCAACAACAATACTTCTAGGAACAAGTTTGAGAAATTCATTCTTGCCGGTAGGGTCTCTTATCACTTCAATAAAATCGGGGTGAATACTAATCTTCTTAAGGTCTCCTTTATCATTATTACTAGAAGTTGCACCCTTGTTCTTAGTAGCTTGAGTGATCTTGCTAATTTTTACGGGAGTTTTTTTTCAATAGTTTTAGCGAAAGCAAAAGCCGTGCTGAGATTACTAAAGATTTCTTCCAATCTATCGATACGAGACAGGCTTTCTTCAATTCTTTCATGAATTATGGCCCCCTTTTCTTTTAACAACTTAAGAACTTCTCCCTCTTTTGACCCAATTCTACTAGCAAAATTATGCATCTTTCTATCCAAGTTCTCAATGTGTTCTTCGGTGAGCATTTTCTTTTCGATAGCATCTAGCCTTTCCATAACATGCTCGAGAGTTAAGGTTGTTTCATTAATCCTAAGAGGTGGTGGTCCCACTAAACTTCCCATAGCATTAAAAGCATCAAGAGAGGGGCACATCAAGAAATTTCCACCGGTAATCGTATCAAGGACGAATCTATACCAAGTGGTGATGCCCACATAAAAACAGCGAAGAAGAACAACGGTGGATTGCTTACAGTAGATCTATTATGAGCATTGCAAATCCTATAACAAGCATCTTTTAAATTCTACCGTCCCCAGTTAAGAACCTTGTTCTCGAGGGTGCATGCAATAGAAGAAGAGCTATCCATAACGGCAAAAAGTGAAGTGCACACAAAGCAGATCTGACGAGAAAACGGCGAACGAAAACAAAGAGGAACAAAACGGCAAATTTTTGTGAAGTGGGGGAGAGGAAAACGAGAGGCAAATGGTAAATAATGTAAATTGCAAGGATATGAGATTTGTGATTAGGAACCTGGTAGATGTTGATGATGTCTCCCCGACAACGGCGCCAGAAATTCCTTTTGATGCGGCTTGAACTACATCGTATTTCCCCAAAGAGGAAGGGATGATGCAGCACAGCTACGGTAGGTATTTCCCTCAGTGATGAGACCAAGGTTATCGAACCAGTAGGAGAACCACACAACACCACGTAAACAACTCCTGCACACAAAGAACAAATACCTGGAACCCGACGTAACAGAGGGGTTGTCAATCCCTCACGGGTAAAAGGATAGGTAAAATTGTAGTAGATTGGATAAATAGATCTCGCGGGAACGCGAGATAAAATAAATAAATAAATAAAAATTGCAGCAAGGTATTTTTGTGTTTTTGTATTAATAAATCTGAAAATAAAAGCAAATAAAAATAGATCTTGAAGGCAAATATAATAAAGAAGAGACCCGGGGGCCGTAGATTTCACTAGTGGCTCTCGAGAAAAATAGCGTACGGCGGGTAAACAAATTACTGTTGGGCAATTGATAGAACTTCAAATAATCATGACGATATCCAGGCAATGATCATTATATAGACATCATGTCCAAGATTAGTAGACCGACTCCTGCCTGCATCTACTACTATTACTCCACACATCGACCGCTATCCAGCATGCATCTAGTGTATTAAGTTCATGGAAAAACGGAGTAATGCAATAAGAACTATGACATGATTGTTGGGAAACGTAGCATGCAATTTCAAAAAAATTCCTACGCTCATGGAAGATCTATCTAGGAGATGCATAGAAACGAGAGGGGGAGAGTGTGTCTACGTACCCTCGTAGACTGAAAGCGGAAGCGTTTGATAACACAGTTGATGTAGTCGAACTTCTTCTCGTTCCGACCGATCAAATACCGAACGTACGACACCTCTGAGTTCTGCACACGTTCAGGTTGATGATGTCCCTCAAACTCTTGATCCAGCAAAGTGTCGAGGAAGTAGAAGAGTTCTGTCAGCACAACGGCGTGGTGACGGTGATGGTGAAGTGATCCGTGCAGGGCTTCTCCTAAGCACCGCGAGAATATGACCGAGGGTGTAATCTGTGGAGGGGGGCGCCGCACACGGCTAACAGATGTTGTTGTGTGTTCTTGGCGCCTCCTCCCCATGTATATATAGGTGGGAGAGGGAGGAGACCAGCAAGGGGGCACCCCAAGTAGGAGGAATCCTACTTGGGCGCCTCCCCAATTCGGCCTCTACCCTTCCATAAGTTTCAGAGGGGGGAGGAAGGAGGAGGGAGGAGGGAAGGAAGGTGGAGGACGAATCCCTCCCCTTCCTTATATTTTCCCCTCTTTCCTTCTCCTCTGATTCGGCCCATATGGGGGGCGCAGCAGCCCCTGCTGGCTGCTGCTTTTCCCTCTTGGCCCATTAGGCCCATATCTTTTGCCGGGGGTGCCCGGAACCCCTTCTGGTGACCCGATATGTACCCGGTACCCTCCGAAACACTTCCGGTGTCCGAATACTATTGTCCTATATATCAATCTTTACCTCTCGACCATTTCAAGACTCCTCGTCATGTCCGTGATCTCATCAGGGTCTTCGAACAACATTCAGTCACCAAATCACATAACTCATATAATACAAAATCATCATCGAACGTTAAGCGTGCGGACCCTACGGGTTTGAGAACTATGTAGACATGACCGAGACACCTGTCCGGTCAATAACCAATAGCGGAACCTGGATGCTCATATTGGCTCCTACATATTCTACAAAGATCTTTATCGATCGAACCGTAATGACAACATACGTTATTCCCTTTGTCAAATGTTACTTGCCCGAGATTCGATCGTCGGTATCTTCATACCTCGTTCAATCTCGTTACCGGCATGTCTCTTTACTTGTCCCGCAACTAACTCATTAGTCACTTTGCTTGCAAGGCTTCTTATGATGTGTATTACCGAGAGGGCCCAGAGATACCTCTCCGATACTCCGAGTGACAAATCCTAATCTCGATCTATGCCAACCCAACAAACACCTTCGGAGATACCTGTAAAGCATATTTATAATCACCCAGTTACATTGTGATGTTTGATAGCACACAAGGCATTCCTCCGGTATCGGGGAGTTTCTTAATCTCATAGTCGAAGGAATATGTATATGACATGAAGAAAGCAATAGTAATAAAACTGAACGATCAATATGCTAAGCTAACGGATGGGTCATGTCCATCATATCATTCTCCTAATGATGTGATCCCGTTCAGCAAATGACAACACATGTCTATGGTTAGGAAACTTAACCATCTTTGATTAACGAGCTAGTCTAGTAGAGGCTTACTAGGGACACCGTGTTTTGTCTATGTATCCACACATGTATCAAGTTTCCGGTTAATGCAATTCTAGCATGAATAATAAACATTTATCATGATATAAGGAAATATAAAATAACAACTTTATTATTGCCTCTAGGGCATATTTCCTTCAGTCTCCCACTTGCACTAGAGTCAATAATCTAGATTACATTTTAATGATTCTAACACCCATGGAGTCTTGGTGCTGATCATGTTTTGCTCGTGGAAGAGGCTTAGTCAACGGGTCTGCAACATTCAGATCCGTATGTATTTTGCAAATCTCTATGTCTCCCTCCTTGACTTGATCACGGATGGAGTTGAAGTCTCTTGATGTGTTTGGTTCTTTTGTGAAATTTGGATTCCTTCGCTAAGGCAATTGCTCCAGTATTGTCAAAAAAGATTTTCATTCACTGGTGCGCGTGGTGCCATACAAACGGTTTTTAACCCCTTTCCGCGACGGCATTTGGGACCGTCGCCAAGTGAGTGTGGGTGATAGGGTGTCCTTCCCACACGACGCAGAAACCATCGGGGATATGGAGCAATGATCCAGAGGCCTTCCAAAATGTAATCGTGTGCGATGCAGCACACACTAAATTCTTTCGCACGTGTGGTACCGGTGATTAAACATTTCTAATGATGCAGTGAAACCATACAGTCTGTCGTAATGAACCGTTTGGGAAACAGTATGTAATGCACACGGGCCAACATACGAACTGTGTGCGATTTGTGCCCCATCGCACACGAGTTTTCTGCGTAACCCATCTGCCATGCGAGACTCCATCGCACACGTTTCCCAACAATTACCGTCTGCGATAATGTTCTATCATAAATAGTTCAGGTGCCCCTTCACACACATACAAGTGCTGCAGCCGTTTGTGATTTGTTGGGTATCACCGACGGTTGCCGCAAGAGTGACGTGTGCTTTTCGTTTAGGATCCCACACGTTTCCTGAAAAAATTACGACTGGGATTGTATTTTACATTGGGCACGGTTTACTCCGAGTTCTCGTGTGCGATAACGCGATATCACAAACAGTTCCGGAGGCCCTGCGCACACGTACTAGCGCTGCAAATCCTTTGCGATCTGCTGTGTATCACCGACGGTTCCGCTACAATTGACGTATGCTTTCCGATGTGGATCGCACACACTCATTTAGTTGAACCGTGTGCGGAGCAATTGCCAAGTTAAAACAAAAATATCCCATTTTGAATCGGCATGCAAAAAGCAAATTCGCCACAATATTCAATTGAACAAATAAACAAAAATATCACATTTTGAATCGGCACACAAAAAGCAAATTCACCACAATATTCAATTGAACAAATAAACAAAAATATCCCATTTTGAATCGGCACGCAAAAAGCAAATTCACCACAATATTCAATTGAACAAATAGTGTCCACAGGAAGAACATTCATCAGATTTCGCAACAATTGCAATTGAACATATGGTAGCTAAATTCTAATGATTTGTCCACCCATATATGCATTACATAATTAATCATAGTGTATGAAATACGAAGACCTCATCAGATGGAATACAATGGATCCATGCGTATATGTTTAGCGGCTAGCTCTTACTCAATGTTTCAGGAGAAGGCATGCTGAAATCTTCATTATCACCAGTGGGATTGATGTAGTGATCTAGGAAGAAGTCGTTGATAAATCTCTGAACCATTAACAATTCACCAGTCGGGAGCGGTTCAGGGGTCCTCGGTTTTAAGATGAGCTACAGTATTTTTAAGATCAGAATGTGCCATATGAGTGGAGTCGAAGATATTAATTAAGATAGACTTACTGGTACTAATTCGCGAGGATCGTCACAACTATCAGCAGATTTGCAGATGGAGATCATGTGTCTGCAAACATAGTATCCACAGAGGTTGGTCCCTGCTTTTTGCTGAGGACACTAAAATTGTTGTACAGAATTAGTCATGTATTTGTCCTATTAGGAACAACCTAACCGGTGTTAGATGTATTATTTTTTCTTTGGACAAAATAGAAAGAGGTTTATTTAGAAGCTTGAACATTTGACTAGAGTAAGGAAAGGTATTTGCAGACTGTTGGATAAATTTTCCAAAAATAACGGATTTTGGTGTGTTACCGGAGAATCAATCTCGTGCTGCAGAGGTAGTCCCCTCTTGAAAAGGTTCCCTAGTTTAGTTTTCCACAATGCGAGCACACTGCAAATGATGATGAATTTTGACAACATCAATTATTGAACCAGATATGAATGCAAATTAATTTCAACATCATAGAATTCAATACCTATCCATGAATTGCTGAAGATGCGTCAGATCCTGAGTGTTTGTTGACTCTCTGAGAGAATCGATGTAGTAAACTGTGTTCTTGTTTGGAACAATGAATACCAATATCCAGTGATTGCTACATATTAAGAAAGCCATGAACTTACGAATTATGTCGAAATCTGAAAGACAATAAGTGTATGCGTGGTTGTTTACTTGACTTACCATTCATGATATGGCCAGAGAAATGATTCTGCATGGGACGTGTTTTCGAAGAGACGGACGGCCGTGTTAACGGCCCAGTCCCGTAGGTCCTTACCATGTATTGTTGTGCCATTTGCTAATTCAGGATCTATGAAATACACACTCTCCCTTTTTCTTCTCTGCGCGTTCAATCCCCTGAGAGGAATAAAATGCAGTTAGCTGTTTATCATTTACAACCTTGTATGGAGAAGTTGATCAGAGTTTGTTAAGTACTTACAAAATCAGGCATCTAACAAAGAGTGGCATCGAGCACGTTGAAGTTGAAGAAGAGATGCAAGTCATCGAAACTCACATCGATGGAACCAGCATCGTGTCGGAAATGATCTCTGTTGTAGTGGACTAGCAAACCATGCTGACTTGCTGACATTAGATCCATGCAATATTCATGTAACTCACGACAACTGGAGCTGCACTCATCAAAGTATTCACCAACAAGAAATGGCTGGCCATGGACGTAATTGCGTGCTTCAAGTACGTCTGCTTTACTTTTAGCAAGCAACAAACATACTTCTTCTTCATCCATGGCGTCAGAAATAATATTACTCCCCGATTCGAACAAGCTGCTGTTAATTTGGTTCTGGGTGATGAGTGCTTTAAGTAAGAGGCAATCGTTCTCTTTCCTCTTCACTTTCCCGCCGCGCTTCCTCAGGGGTGTAGCCTTTTTGGCCACTTACTTCTTGGTAATTGAAGCATTTCTGGCAGAACGTCTGGTTGCCTGCAAGGTAGACTGCCGAGCAGACGGTGAAGCTTGGACGGACTGCTTAGCAGACGGTTTATCTATGCCAGACCGTTGAGCTGGCGGTGCTGTTGTGACAGACTGCTGGGCTGTAGGAGCAGAGGCATCAGACTGATGACCATGCATTGAAGCTATGTCGGGTTTTTGTGCAGGTGGTGCCAACTTGTCGGTGTGCTGAGGAGGCTGTGTCAACGCGTTGGTTTGCTGAGCAGGAAGTGCTGACGCATTGGTATGCTGATCACGCGACTGCGGACCGACGGACTGATGAGCAGTCGGTTCTAGACCTACAAACTGCTTAGCAGGCGGTTCTGAAGCATCAGATTGCTTAGCAGTCCGTTCCACCAGGTTGGTCTGCTGAGCATGTGCTGCAGCTGGGTCTCCCCCCGCTGCTTCAGCGACCGGCATCTGAACTGGTGGTGCGTCTTCAGTAGTTGTAGGCCTTGCCACTGGCTGCTTTGGGGCGGAGGATGACATGGCATGTATGCCACAAAGTTGGGCCGGCTGATCATAGGTTGATGCATCAGCCCGCGAGAGCTGCTGTGGCAAGGAGAGCTTTACCGGTTGAGGGGCGATAGTGGTTGCTCTTGGTGGGGCTTCAGGGAACTCATCGATGAACCCTGTTTCCTTTCGTGGCCACTGGATGTGATGTAACAGTGTTTCTCCCAAGGTCCTTTGCTCATCGAAGTCTCCTAGGACATTCTTCAAGGCAAATTCATTGAATCTAGGCTTTACTTCAGTCACGTAGCACTTCACACAGCCCGGCTTCAATGGCACATTGTCCAACAAGAGGCCATCTTACAAGAAGGGTGGGCAAACCCAGGCTATTGCACATTTTAATGTACCTTCATAATGTGTAAGCACGCCCTTTAGTCTGCCTTTCATTCTAGATAGATTAGATATAGAATCATCACGAGCAGCTGCAGTCTCAGTGTCACTGGGGTCGGCTGATGCATAGCTACTCTTGTGCAGTGTTGTCGCGCAATAAGCAGCATCCTCCATGCCCGCCTCCCCTCCCATCTGCTGGCTATCTGTCAGTGTTAGAGTCTTCTGCATCATCATTGACTCCTCAACATCCTTTCGAACAGCCGGATAAATCTCCTTCCTACCTTTCATACAATGCATTCTGCTTCATTTCACTCCTCGCTTTTTTCATGATGAGGCTCTCTTCTTTGCTGAGTGTGAAAGCCCTCTTGTGCGGGACATTAACACCTATACCCCTTGCACGGCCAGGGGGCTCTTTTGTTTCCAGAGCAACGGACATAATGTCACATGGCCCTGAGTTCCTGTAGAACCTTCCCGGGATCTTGGAAGCCTCTAACATCACTTCATACAGTTCGGCGTCACGTGAGTTTTCAAAGTAATAAGTTCCGTCATCACGCCTCTTTGCATGTGCCCACAAGTAGTCTCTCGCGCGTTTGCCCCTGATTTCACTAAAGGCCAGATTCCCACCCGCCGCTACTGCTTCTTTGTTCTCCTGGTCCCATATCAGTTTCATGCCGTAGTATCCTGCCACACCCATACGGTGGGGGTGTATGTTCTTCTTCTGAAGTTCCGATTACTTGAAACTCTTCTCAGCAAACTCTTTAGTTGCCCTGACCCTTTTGAATTCTGCCCAGTCTGCCTTTGTAATTTGCGGGTATGCGGGGATTGGGTCCTTGCCTTCACTCAAGTACTTCTTGTACAGCACGTGCTTCCAGTTTCTCCAAGCATCCCTAGTCTTCTTCAGTGTAGCGTGTTGCACCTACATTCTCCACTGCTCTTGAATGTTGAAGTGATCCATGATCTCCTAGACTATCCTTCACCGTGTTTCTGTGTCAGCCTTCCGAAACCCCGGCAGATTAATGTTGAGCCTTGCCCTGCCAACAAGTCCACATACACTCCTGAACCTCGTGTGTGCTTTATCAGGTTTAGTTGGAGCCCAAGACTTTAAATCAATCTCGATTACTTCATATACACCTTTAGGCTGGTGTGTGGGCTTCCTTGGAGCGTTCCTCCGTGTCCTGACCAGAAGGGTAATTGCTGCAGCTCTATCCCGTTCAAGATTACTTGATCCCTCACAATGTGCTGAAGACCTATGGTTGTCCGAATCAGATGAAGATACATCGCCTGAAGCATGAGTGCTGTCGCTGCCACTCGGCATCTACAGAGAACACATGCGAAACTTAGGAAAGGAGGATAAGCATAAAACTAACAACTTGATATCAAACTTTCTAAACATGACATGCAATAATTTAGAAAATGTACGGCTAATTTGTTAAGTTTGTGTGACTCGGGCTCCCGCGATCTGTAAATAGGCAGTAAGTTATTGGAACAAATACATCTTATATGTAGTAAGGAAGGTAGATAATGAACATATATACACTCTCCGTTATTTTATAGCCAATTTGGGAACATACAGAACGAAATTGGAAGAGGGATTGCGAGGAAATATGCCTCATCCCGATGGAGAGCTGTAACTAGCAGGCTTCTTAATGCAAACCCGGCCGGACCACAGGAGAGGCGAGGGTTACTGCATCGATATGCTTGAGGGTGGCTGGCGAGCAAACGAAGACGGCGAGGCATGGGCCGTCGCATGTTGGGAATGGCAGTGGAGGTAGGCTTGACGCCAAAGAGCGGGCACATGGCCGGGGTGAGCACGGCAGTGCCGGAGAGGGTTCTGCTGTGGATCTGGGGGAGGGGGGAGCTGGCGATGGAGATTGGGTGGACTAGTTGAGTGAAATGCGGGCGGGCGGTGGGGGGGTGTTGGCGGCCTAGGTGAAAAGAGTGAAAAATATCCCTGGTCGCCGAGCGCGCGGAAAGGCCTATGCAAACGGTTGCCTCTAAGCGCTCGTGTGCACAAACAGAATAATTTCATTTGAAATGAAGACGTACTAATTTTGAAATGAAGACGTGAGTTCATTGTTTCGCCTCTAAATTTTTCCCACGTAAAGCAATCACAATTATACCACGGGTTTGATTTGCTGGCGCATTTCAGGTCTCGTGTGCTATATGTAAGACATTTTTTGGCATTTACCCTACATTTTGGCATATAAATCAATTCCTAGCCGGACTGCATTTCCTGTCGAAAGGGATGAGGATTGCCGTTCGATCTGGGAGCATCCAACGGTGCAGACGTACAATCCGTAGGGTTTGGGTTCTGGCCAATCAAAACACATGACTCAGATTGCGCCCGCAGCAAAGTGGGGGGGGGGTGGCATCGGCCACGGTTTGGTAGGCACACGGCTTTTTTGAGTGAACTGTGTGCTATTTGAAAATATTTTTTTGGGAGGGGCTATTTGAAAACATTTACATGTGCTATCGAAAGGGATGAGGATCGCCGTTCGATCAAGGAGAATCCAACGATGCAGACGTATGATCCGTGGGGTTTAGGTTCTGGCCAATCAGAACGCACGACTTAGATCACGCGCGTGGTAGAGGGGGGGGGCATCGGCCATGGTTTAGTGGACACACGACTTTCGTGAGTGAACCGTGTGCTATTTGAAAACATTTACATTACCTAACATCATATTTTTGTTTGAATGAAAACATGAGTTCATCGTTTCGCCTCCAATTTTTTTCCACAGTAAGAAATCACAATTGTACCCTATGGTTTGATTTTTTGGTACATTTTACCAGGCGGCAGGCCTCGCTAGCAATCTCAAACTTTGAATATGCAAAACAAAAAGAGATCTCGTTTGTGTGTGTGTGTATATATATATATAGTCGCAACTACACGTGCGTGTTAGTAAGATCATTTGTGTGTCGCTTTGCGAGTTTTCATTCATTGTGCAAGAAACGGGAAAAAACTTCAAACAGTTCGGCCCCAGGATGCGGCCAGAGGCGTAGGCCTTGTTGGTATTTTAATTTCAGGAAATGCATATAGAGTCCGGAAAATAACGAAAATCATGGTGTCACTGTCACGTGCCCTCACGATCGCATGGAAAAAATTTGGTAAATTTTGGCACAAGCTTTGGTGCTCGCACCTTCCATGCCGGAGCATCTCACAAGAAGGATCATAGTTTCCAAAAGGAGATGCGGCACTTTGGACTACAAATTGTCAGTTACTAGCTACATCGTTCCGGCCCATTTCAGGTCGTCTGCTATGTTTAAGTCATTCTTTGCACTTACCTTGCATTGCATTTTAGTGCATATAATTAATTAAAGTCAAAAACCCTACTACAACTACATGTAGGTGTTTTAGTTAGGCTATACATACTTAGGCTACTCATAGTGGAGAGTGTCATATGCTAGTATCATGCATATATATATATATATATGATACTAGTGTATGATACTACCTTTAATTAATTATAGCACATAGTAGCATAGTATAATACATAGAGTATAGTAGTATAGATCATATTTATTGCCATGCATGACACAAATTAGCATCGCATTTAACATGATACGGTATCTACCTATATGTTACTCTAACCCTCTCTCTATATATTTAATTCTTTGCCACATCAGCATACTTGCTATTTCCGAGTGCATGACATCGTCGGCTATGATACCACCACTATGGCCAGCCTTATGTAGTGGGGAGTATCATATACTATATCTAGTATCATGCATATGATACTAGTGTATGATACTACGTACGTACCTTCATAGTGCATATATAGTATCATAGAGTAGTATATATCATAGATGACCGTATTTATGGCCGTGCATGACACAAAGTAGTATATCATTTATTATATATATATGTTATGGTATCTACCTATGTTATGGCTTCTTTGCCACATCATCATATTTGCTATTCCCGAGTGCATGATACCGACTATGATACCCCCACTATGGCCACCCTAAGGCTGGTCGTAATATGGTAGTATCAAGCGGTGTCATGCATGCCAACTAGACTTTTTGGATGATGTGGCACACAGTTAAATGAGGAAAGAGAGGGTGTGGTATCATATCCTGATACCGTATCATATTAAATGTTGTACTACTTTGTGTCATGCATGACAATTAATAAGGAAACCTAAGATACTAACTTACGATACTATGCATGCACGCATTACGGAGGTATTACTGATCATATACTAGTATCATGCATATATACTCCCTCCTTTCCGGTTTATAGGCTTATCTCAAAATTTTAGTTTTTCCATTTTATAAGGCTCAATTTGGTTGTTCCCCATCACATGTTCAGGTTCCAAGGTGCATTAAATCATTGCATGCAAGTATTAAGAGAAAATTGACCAATGCATGTACTTTATGCATGCATGTATTGCAATTAATACATTGGTAAACATAATTTTTTGAGGAAAACAAAAGCATTAATTGGGTGTTTTTGCAAACTACAAAAAGTATTCCACCACTCACCATCTACCTTGGTTGGTGAGATTTTTGAATTGAGCCCTATAAACCGGAAAGGAGGGAGTATGATACTAGCTAGTCTATGATATACTAGCCACCTCACTAAGAGCATGTTTAATAATACAACCAACGGTCGGCTATAAGAAGTTGCCATGTCATATACAGCCAACCTCTTAGCTCGCATGTACAATAATAAGTTTTAAATACGTACTAGTTTATCAATAGTTGGCCCACCTTACATCGTCACAAAGTGTCTTGGGTCTCATGTTGCAGCTGGCTCTACTAACCAAGAGCCCGCTTCTCTTCTCTCTCCTCTTCTCTTAATTTCCTCCAACTAATAAGCACATATATATTATTATATTCCTTATAGTCTGCTTATGTCACTCTATTGTACTTGCTCTAAGACTAGCCACAATGGAGAGTAACATACACTAGTAACATACACATATCCCTAGACTATGTTACTACCTTTCATAGTGGGTAGTAACATAAGTATGGTAACATGCAAAGCCTCATTTATTAGGTTATAGACTCATATTGCATTGGGACATGTGATGTTATACAGTAACTAGCAAAGTTACTCAAACTACCTCCTCATTAACTCATTGCCACATAAGCAAATTTGTTGAGGTGGACTCGATGTTACTGCTGAAGTTACTCCCACTGTGGCTAGTCCAATGCATAGTATCATAGAGTAGTATCATATGTAGTACTTTATTTATTGTCATGCATGACACATAGTAGCATAGCATTTATTATGATATAGTTTTATGATATGATACTTAACCCTCTCTTTCTTCATTTAATTCTATGATAGATCATCAAAATTGCCTAGTTGACATGCATGATACTAGCTATGATACCCCCTTACTATCAGCCGAGCAAAGAAGGTGTACAGATCATTTGTGCGTCGCTTTGTGAGTTTTCATCCGTTTGTTTGAGAAGCGGGGAGAAGTTTCAAACATTTCGGCCGTGAGGTGCGGACACTGGCGTAGGCCTAGTTGATATTTTAATTACAGGGAATTCAGATGGAGTTCGGACATCATCAAAATTGATGTGAAATTGGTAAAGTTTGGCACAAGTTTTGATGACCGCTCCTTCCAAACTCGAGCATCTCACATGAAGGATCATGGTTTCCAAAAGGAGACGTGTCAATTCAAACTCCTGTGGCCGATGACTTCATTGTTTGGCCTCATAAAAATTTCCACGGTACGCAATCACCATTATACCACGGGTTTGATTTTCTGGGGCACATTAGGTATTGTTAGCTATATTTAAGACATTTTTTGAGATTAACGTGCATTTTGTGCATAAAAATAAAATTACAACCGGAACTGCATGTGCTGTCGAAAGGGATGAGGATCGCCGTTTGGTCTGGGAGCATCCGACGGTGCAGATGTATGATCCGTGGGGTTTGGGTTCTGGCCAATCAGAAAGCACGACTCAGATCGTCCGCAGGGTTTGGTCGGCACACGACTTTCATCAACGAACTGTGTGCTATTCGCAAACCAGATTGTATATTTTTGTTCACACATACTGTAGTGAGATCAATTGAGTGTGCTACCTCTATGATATAATAATAGTAATAACAAAAAACAGTTCATATTCATTGCCTGAGCTGATAGCATATCAAGGTGAACATATTAACGGTTCTTACATCAACAGAAAACTGGGCATAACTCACAAATTCAGTACACGCGATAGTTTTAAATTGAACAAATTAAGTTGCAGGGTAGGCATAAAGACTAGTCTTACGGCTTAATTCCCATGTACATGGGGGAACTGGGATCATTACATTGACCCCAAATGAACTTGGGTTTTTGATGATTTTACGCTTCTCTGTTACACGGGTGTGTGATCCCTTGGCTGGCAACTCATCAAATTCATCGTACTCGTCCTCATCGGCAACATCGTCGACACCCAGTACCCTTCTCTTCCCATGCATCACTAAATGGCAGTTCTTATGCAAGGGGTCTTCCACAAAGAAAATCTGGGTAGCATCGCTGGCAAGAATGAATGGGTCCGCGTGATATGCCATCATTGGCCTGTTAACACATGTCTTCCTGTACTCATCAATCCTTACCTGACCAAGAGGGATCCATGCACACCTGAATCATGCCACCTTAACTTTCACATAGTCAAGCTCCCAAATCTCTTTGATGGTTCCATAGTATACCCTTTTATCAGCTTCATTTACAGTCATGCATTCTATTCGAACATATCTGTTCTGATATGAGGTCTTCTGATCACGTTCCTCAGTGTAGAACATGTATCCATTTATGTCATATGCTTGGTACGTCAACACCGTAGGTGATGGATTTTGTGCCAACCACGTAGCAATGTCATCGATGGATCCTTGTGCCAAACGATTCTTCAGCCATTCGGTGTAGTTCTTAGTGTGCTCCTTCATCTCCACATCCGATGAAGGCACCATTGGTAAGAAGCTTTGGCATATCTCCGCCAAGTTTTTCTTTGGTATAAGCGCTGAGAACTGGGCTGTTAAGCAGTACCGTCAAATGGGCTTTCTCTGCCAATTCTCCGGGTGCAGCCATTTGCGTGCCAGCAAGGACCGGCTTACCTTTCAGCCTCCCCTCGTGGCGAGAGAGGGGCAAACCTATAGGTATTCGGTGCAAAACTCAATCACCTCCTCCGTGGTATAACCTTGTAGGATGCTTGCCTCTGGATGGTTTCGGTTCCGACAAAAGCGCTTTAGTATTTCCATGAACCGCTAAAAGGGATACATGTTGCGAAGAAACACAGGACCACAATAATTTATCTCGTCGACAAGGTGCACAATGAGATGGACCATGACATCAAAGAATGACGAGGTTGGACAATATTCTTGCAATATCATCTTGCATATGATCCATCTCTTCAGGATCTACAACTTTCTGCCATAGTTGGTTGAAGAAATCACAGAGGTCAATGAGTGTGTTTCTTATATCTCTGTCCATCAGATTCCTGATGGTCACCGGGAGGATTTGTGTCAACATTACGTGGCAATCATGTGACTTCATGTGTCCCAACTTCATTTTACCTGAGCTCACATCCACGAGACTTCTGTTGTTTGCGCAGTAGGAAGAGGGTGTCTTAACTAAGAACAAATAGGTGAAGAACTGTGTTGCTTCTTTTGTACTGAAATTGTAACTCTGGCGAGCTTTGATGAATTTGTCATCATCTTCCGCTTCACTCTTGTGTTTTGACTGATCAGCAAGCATATCGAGCCATGAACCGTCACCATCCTTTCTTTTACCTTTAATCTTGAGCAGAGTACCAAGGATGCTTTCACATACGTTCTTCTCTACGTGCATGACATCGATGCAGTGACGTACACGTAGAATCTCTCAGTAAGGTAATTTCTAGAACACTGATTTCTTCTTAAACACTTGACCCTTGGGTGTTTGTTTCACCATCAATGGGTGCTTCTTGCCAAGCACAACATTAATTTTTTAGCCATGTTGTGGACCACCTCCCCTTCATAGGGTCTTGGGCCCACACCTTCCTCTGCCATACCATCAAATTCAGCTTTCATCTTTTGGTATGGGTGAGTTTTCCGTAAGAACCTATGATGACACAAATACACGGCTTCGTGCGAGTTGGGAAGTCTTCTCCTAGCTGTCCTATCCATGCATGTGACACACCCTACATCTCCCTTTGTTTTCTGCCCTGATGTGTTGCCTAATGCCGGCATATCTTGAATGGTGTGCACCAGCATCGCATGTAGATCGAAAATCTCCTTTCTGTAAGCATCATAACATTTTACAGCAGGCACATCTATCCACACTGTCAGCAGTTCTTCTACAAGTAGCTGAAAGTAAATGTCGATGTCATTTCCAGGTTGCTTCGGGCCTTGGATAATCATTGACATCATAATGTATTTTTTTCTTCATACACAACCAAGAAGCTAGGTTATATATGCACAGAAGCACCGACCATGTGCTGTGATTGGTGCTCATATCGCCAAAAGGATTCATCCTGTCAGCACACTCCCCGAGCCTTATACTTCTAGGATCCTTGGCAAAATTTTCAAACTTGTTGTTGATTAATTCCCACTGAGCCCCATCTTTCGGGTGCCTCATAAACTTATCCACAATTTGCTCATCATGATGCCACCGCAACCTCTTTGCCTCTCTAGGGTTTGCAAAAAAACGCCTCAACCTTGGAATTAAAGGCAAGTACCAAACAACCTTGAACGGGATTCCTGTCTTGATCTCGTCATCCAATTTGTACTTGTCCTTTGCTCTCCTGCGCTTGTATCGAGCATGCTTGCATGTGGGACATGCACGCAAATCTTTGTACTCACCACGGTACAATATACAATCATTCACACAAGCATGTATCTTCTATACTTCAAGTTCCAATGGGCAAACAATTTTCTTCGCTTCATTCGTGCTTCTGGGGAGCACATTATCTTCCGAAAGAATTTCTTCGAAAATACCTAACATCTCTGTGAAGCCTTTGTTTGATAGACCGTTTGCTGCTTTAAATCTGAGAAGTGCCAGGGTGGCACTCAACTTGGAATATTTCTTTTTGCAACCTGGATACAATTCTTTCTTGTAGTCCGCATCAATGGTTGGCAGATCCTTGTACCCAATCATATCCTTTTTTGGGCCCTCGAAATCTGCAATCATAGTAGCAAAATCTGGCATATCAAGATCGTCATCATCTGCGTCGACGTCTTGGTTTTCCAGTGGGCGTTTCGGCTTTCCGGTGTTCCATTGGTAGCTTGACGCCTCTGCCCCGATGTTAGATTCAACATCCATGTGAAACTGATCGTGGTTTGGCATCTCGCTGTCCTGGGTATCTTCATCCATGACCTCCTCTTCACCGTGTCTGGTCCAACGTGTATATCCATCCATGAATCCCCTAGAGACTAAGTGCAACTGGACATCTGCAACTTCATGTGACTCTGTATTGGCACAATCAGTACATGGACACAGGATGTAATCCGCATCACCAATTCTCCTCTTTGTACTTTCAGCCAAATTCATGAACTCTGTCACGCCACTGATAAAATCTGTGGTTTTCCGATTCTTCGTAAATCGAGATTGTTCCATCTCCACCACACGAATGGTAATTAAAAACAAAACAACAACATTAATACACGGATTAACTGCAGCCCAAATATGCGTGCATAAATCACAAGGTTTTATTTTCATAATTACTAAGGGTGCTCCATGTTGTTATCCAGATGTGCAATGACAAAAATTAATGGCCAGTCAATTTACATGCAGAGTACTAGTACAACACTATCCTTAGGAATTGAATACCTTAATTAAGCCACTCATGAAAAGCATACCTTAATTAATTAGCCGTGCGGCGACCTCCACCCAGCAGACAGAGAAGCGCGATGCGGCAGCACGCCAAGACAGGAGGGTCGAGGAGCAAAGCTTAGTGCGGCTGTCGCCTGAAGTTAGACCTCCACTATCCCGCCATCGACCGCGATGGATGTGCTCGAATCACGCTGCCGCCAACCTCGATGGTTGAGCTCCTCCTATCTCCCGCCACAGACCGAGGATTGACCTCCTATGACGCCGCCATCGGCCACCAACCGAGGATTGACCTCTTCTCCGGTAGCCGCTGCCGCCATCTCTATATGCAGAGCGGTTTTTTACGGATATCCGCAGAGCGGCTGTTTACACGGTATCACTGTAACTTAATTATATGGACATGGTAGTACATCACATACGGTTATGTAACGGCAACCGTGTCTAACCTACGTTGTCTTCTCACACGGTTTGGTGCGGAAATCATGTGTGACATTGTAATACCTAACACAAATGACATGTATAAACAGTGTGCCGTATACAACATATAGTGCCATAAGTAGTTCCCGACCGTTAGCTTATCCCCACAGTTTCCCCATTTCCCCCAAATCCCTACATAGCCTCCAAATTCCCTCGCGTGGCGCTGACATTGGGGGAATGCAGACGAGTGGTGCTGATGGTTTGGTGCGGCTGCTCCTGCTGGTATCGCCGCCACGACGGCGGTCGCCACCGAGCACTTGCCTAAGGTCATCAGAAGGCACATGTGCTACGGATCCGAATCGTCCTGTCAGGTTCCAATCTATCCCGATATTTTTTAGCATGTCCAAAGTATAGCTCCTTGCTGGATCTGTCCTGAATGACACCCCTCCCACACAGGAAAGCGATCTGCCGTCGGATCCGGAGCATGACTCCAGACTCCCGCAACACAAGTTCGACTCCGAGTTTTGCGCCACCGAGAAGTACCAAAAGCTGAGTTGTGTGCACGGGCACACTCCCGCTCGATGTGTATGCACGGAGGGATTCGACATTGGTAGGCAGTTTCTCAGTTGCCCCTTAGAGGTTAGTGCTAAGTTCATCATTTTACTTCGGTTAATGCCACCGCTCATCCTGAATACTATTTAACATTGGCAGGGATATGAGGCTTGTGCCTTTGTTAACTGGCTGGATGAAGAATGGCATGCCAGGGCTCGGAGTACTATCACCGTCGCAGAAGATAACGTAAAGCTGAAGAAGAAATTGGCTGATCTGGAATGTATAATCAGTACGATGAAGCAAGAAAGAATCAATCACAGGCAGCAGATGAAAGCAAGAGACAAGAAGGAACTAGCATGTGTAGTTCTGGTTGTCGCATTAGCCATGTTCTATGCGCTGTTTGCAATGATGATTAGGTTTTTTATAGAGTATTGCTAAAGCACATCTAGATGTGCTCTAAGTAATGCACATCTAGGTCCTATGCCATTAATGTTACGTGAAGATTTGTGCAGATTTTTCCCTTTGTCTTTTTTTCTTTTCCTTTGTAGTTTGATTATTACTGGCTTTATCAATAAGAAGAGCTCAATGTATTGCTTGCTAACTGTCCTACTCCATTCGTGCCGGTACCGGTGCATAATCCCAAAACTCATTCCTTCTTTTTGTCCTGAAAAAATAAACCAGCCAATAGGAGTCCTGCGCAACCCCAGGAATTTGGAGCGACTGGGTACAAATAATTGCGATTGATTATATCAACGGTTAGATAATACGCCAACCCCCGCTTCAATTGGCATTTCCTCTTCTCTGCATACCCCGCTTAAGTGTCCACCATCTTCATCGTCCCCGGCAGGCCGCGCTACACACTGGCACACACTCTGCAGCCATGTCGAGCGACAGCGAGGATGACAATTCTACCAGCAGTCTGGCGCCCAATGATAGGTCAACATCGGAATCATCCCGCTCATTTTCCATGAGTCTGCCATCGAGCCCAGACCTCGATTATATCCGGATCATGGAAGGGACGCTGCCTCCGGAGTCGTCAGACGACAACCAGACGGATGAGGAGCCGTCGGAGGACGGAGAAGAGGACCACGATGATGAGGAGGAGGAATGGTCGAACAAGGAGGAGGAGGACGATGACAGCAACGACGATGACGATGGCGGCGACGATGAAAAGCCAACCGTCAGCGGCAAGAAGCATCCTCGCCAAGACGACGTCGCGGGGCCATCCAACAACAACAAGAAGAAGAAGGACTAAATTAAGCAGAATGTACATATCTCTGTTTCCGTTCGCTCATATTAATTTGTTATCTCTGTTTGTCCTGTCAATCTCATCACAGACGGTTAGTAATAAGTATTCGACAGAGATCTTCTACATTATCGCCCAGAGGTTGGTTTGTTGAACTGTGTGCCTTGACGAGCACATAATTCACAAAAAAGTCGGTATGGGCTATCTATAATGATCGCACACAATTCTGATTACCGACCTGTTTGCCGGGTATCACACACATCTTGTTACGCCGAATCATTTGTGTTCACCTCGATCATCGCAAATAGTTCATCAGAGCGAACTATATGCCGTATACCATACACACATTGATATGGCTGCCCGTTTCTATTGTTCTATCTAATCGCAAACAGTTTGTATCGATCAACCGTATGCCCTTCATCGCACACGCAACTAAAATCTGAACCGTGTTTGATGCATCCTCCATCGCAAACGGTTTGCACCTTTTTGACGGTTATTTTACACCACCGTTTGTGATTATTGCATCGCACACAGTTTCGTCGAAGGGTCTCTGATCGTAGTGTCGCGTTAGCAGCATCCTGCAGTAGTGATTTGGACCCGATGCACTAGGTATTACACCTAGATCGGATATGAACTCCTTCATCCAGATTCCTTCATTTGCTGCTTCCAAAGCAGCTATGTATTCCGTTTCACACGTAGATCCTGCCACGACGCTCTGCTTGGAACTACACCAACTGACAGCTCCACCATTCAATATAAAAATGTATCCGGTTTGTGACTTAGACTCATCCGGATCAGTGTCAAAGCTAGCATCGACGTAACCATTTACAACGAGCTCTTTGTCACCTCCATAAACGAGAAACATATCCTTAGTCCTTTTCAGGTACTTCAGGATGTTCTTGACCGCTGTCCAGTGATCCACTCCTAGATTACTTTGGTACCTCCCTGCTAAACTTATAGCAAGGCACACATCAGGTCTGGTACATAGCATAGCATACATGATAGAACTTATGGCTGAGGCATAGGGAATGACTTTCATTTTCTCTCTATCTTCTGCAGTGGTCGGGCATTGAGTCTGACTCAACTTCACACCTTGTAACACAGACAAGAACCCTTTCTTTGACTGATCCATTTTGAAATTCTTCAAAACTTTATGAAGGTATGTGCTTTGTGAAAGTCCTATTAAGCGTCTTGATCTATCTCTATAGATCTTGTTGCCCAATATATAAGCAGCTTCACCGAGGTCTTTCATTGAAAAACTCTTATTAAAGTATCCTTTTATGCTATCCAGAAATTCTATATCATTTCCAATCAACAATATCTCATCCACATATAATATTAGAAATGCTACAGATCTCCCACTCACTTTCTTGTAAATACAGGCTTCTCCGAAAGTCTGTATAAAACCATATGCTTTGGTTACCTCATCAAAGCGTATATTCCAACTCCGAGATGCTTGCACCAGTCCATAGATGGATCGCTGGAGCTTGCACACTTTGTTATCACATTTAGGATCGACAAAAAACCCTTTGGTTACATCATATACAACTCTTCTTTAAGAAATCCATTAAGGAATGCAGTTTTGACGTCCATTTGCTAGATTTCATAATCATAAAATGTGGCAATTGCTAACATGATTCGGACAGACTTAAGCATCGCTACGGGTGAGAAGGTCTAATTGTAGTCAACTCCTTGAACTTGTCGAAAACCTTTCGCGACAAGTCGAGCTTTGTAGACATGAACATTACCATCAGCGTCAGTCTTCTTCTTGAAGATCCATTTATTCTCTATGGCTCGCCGATCATCGGGCAAGTCAACCAAAGTCCACACTTTGTTCTCATACATGGACCCTATCTCAGATTTCATGGCCTCAAGCCATTTATCGGAATCTGGGCTCATCATCGCTTCTTCATAGTTCGTAGGTTCGTCATGGTCAAGTAACATGACTTCTGGAATAGGATTACCTTACCACTCTGGCGCGGATAGTGCTCTGGTTGACCTACGAGGTTCAGTAGTAAATTGATCCGAAGTTTCATGATCATTATCATTAGCTTCCTCTCTAGTTGGTGTATGCATCACGGGAACTGTTTTCTGTGCTGAGCTACCTTCCAATTCGAGAGAAGGTACAGTTACCTCATCATGTTCTACTTTCCTCCCACTCACTTCTTTCGAGAGAAACTGCTTCTCTAGAAAGTTCCCATTCTTGGCAACAAATATCTTGCCCTCGGATTTGTGGTAGAAGGTGTACCCAATTGTTTCCTTAGGGTATCCTATGAAGATGCACTTCCCCGATTTGGGTTCGAGCTTATCAGGCTGAAGCCTTTTGACATAAGTGTCGCAACCCCAAACTTTAAGAAACGACAGCTTAGGTTTCTTGCCAAACCACAGTTCATACGGTGTCATCTCAACGGAATTAGACGGTGCCCTATTTAACGTGAATGCATCTGTCTCTAATGCATAACCCAAAAACGATAGTGGTAAATCGGTAAGAGACATCATAGATCGCACCATATCTAATGAAGTACGGTTACGACGCTCGGACACACCATTAGGCTGTGGTGTTCTGATACGTCTCCAACGTATCTATAATTTTTGATTGTTCCATGCTATTATATATTCTGTTTTGGATGTTTAATGGGATTATTTATACACTTTTATATTATTTTTGGGACTAACCTATTAACCGGAGGCCCAACCCAAATTGCTGTTTCTTTGCCTATTTCAGTGTTTCGCAGAAAAGGAATATCAAACGGAGTCCAAATGGAATGAAACCTTCGGGAGAGTTATTTTTGGAACAAACGTGATCCAGAGGACTTGGAGTCGACGTCAAGAAATCACCGAGGAGGCCACGAGGCAGGGGGCGCGCCTACCCCCCCGGGCGCGCCCTCCACCCTCGTGAGCCCCTCGTGGCTCCACCGACCTACTTCTTCCTCCTATATATACCTACGTACCCCCAAACCATCGAAGGGCACCACGAAAACCTAATTCCACCGCCGCAACCTTCTATACCCGTGAGATCCCATCTTGGGGCCTTTTTCGGCGTCCTGCCGGAGGGGGCATTGATCACGGAGGGCTTCTACATCAACACCATAGCCTCTCCGATGATGTGTGAGTAGTTTACCTCAGACCTTCGGGTCCATAGTTATTAGCTAGATGGCTTCTTCTCTCTCTTTGGATCTCAATACAAAGTTCTCCTCGATTCTCTTGGATATCTATTCAATGTAATCTTCTTTTGCGGTGTGTTTGTCGAGATCCGATGAATTGTGGGTTTATGATCAAGATTATCTATGAACAATATTTGAATCTTCTCTGAATTCTTTTATGTATGATTGGTTATCTTTGCAAGTCTCTTTGAATTATCAGTTTGGTTTGGCCTACTAGATTGATCTTTCTTGCAATGGGAGAAGTGCTTAGCTTTGGGTTCAATCTTGCGGTGCTCGATCCCAGTGACAGTAGGGGAAACGACACGTATTGTATTGTTGCCATCGAGGATAAAAAGATGGGGTTTATATCATATTGCATGAGTTTATCCCTCTACATCATGTCATCTTGCTTAAAGCGTTACTCCGTTCTTATGAACTTAATACTCTAGATGCATGCTGGATAGTGGTCGATGTGTGGAGTAATAGTAGTAGATGCAGGCACGAGTCGGTCTACTTGTCACGGACATGATGCCTATATACATGATCATACCTAGATATTCTCATAACTATGCTCAATTCTATCAATTGCTCGACAGTAATTTGTTTACCCACCGTAATACTTATGCTATCTTGAGAGAAGCCACTAGTGAAACTTATGGCCCCCGGGTCTATTTTCCATCATATTAATCTTCCGTCAACAAGCTATTTCTATCTTTGTTTACTTTGCAATCTTTAATTTTAATCTTTATCATAAAAATACCAAAAATATTATCTTATCATCTCTATCAGATCTCACTTTTGCAAGTGGCCGTGAAGGGATTGACAACCCCTTTATCACGTTGGTTGCAAGGTTCTTATTTGTTTATGTAGGTACGAGGGACTCGAGCGTGGCCTCCTACTGGATTGATACCTTGGTTCTCGAAAACTGAGGGGAAATACTTACGCTGCTTTGCTGCATCACCCTTTCCTCTTCAAGGGAAAACTAATGCAGTGCTCAAGAGGTAGCATGTTCCAGGTGGCGCGAGTTGTGAAACTATTTCACATTGTTTTAAATGAAGGCCAAACTCGTAACTCAAATATTCGCCTCCGCGATCAAATTATAGAAACTTTATTTTCATGTTATGATGATTCTCCACTTCACTCTTTTTTTTGAACTTTTCAAATGTTTCAGACTTGTGTTTCATCAAGTAGATATACCCATATCTGCTCAAATCATCTGTGAAGGTCAGAAAATAACGATACCTGCCACGTGCCTCAACACTCATTGGACCGCATACATCGGTATGTATTATTTCCAGTAAGTCATTAGCTTGCTCCATTGTTCCGGAGAATGGAGTTTTAGTCATCTTGCCCATGAGGCATGGTTCGCAAGTATCAAATGATTCATAATCAAGTGATTCCAAAAGCCCATCTGCATGGAGTTTCTTCATGCGCTTTATACCAATATGACCTAAACGGTAGTGCCACAAATATGTTGTACTATCATTATCAATTTTGCATCTTTTGGCATCAATATTATGAATATGTGTATCACCACAATCGAGATTCAATAAAAATAGACCACTCTTCAAGGGTGCATGACCATAAAAGATGTTACTCGTATAAATAGAACAACCATTATTCTCTGATTTAAATGAATAACCGTCTCGCACTAAACAAGATCCAGATATGATGTTCATGCTCAACGCTGGCACCAAATAACAATTATTCAGATCTAAAACTTATCCCGAAGGTAGATGTAGAGGTAGTGTGCCGACGGCGATCAAATCGACCTTGGAACCATTCCCAACGCGCATCGTCACCTCGTCCTTAGCCAATCTTTGTTTAATCTATAGCCCCTGTTTCAAGTTACAAATATGAGCAACCGAACTAGTATCAAATACCCAGGCGCTACTACGAGCATTAGTAAGGTACACATCAATAACATGTATATCAAATATATCTTTGTTCACTTTGCCATCCTTCTTATCCGCCAAATATTTGGGGCAGTTCTGCTTCCAGTGACCAGTCCCTTTGTAGTAGAAGCACTCAGTTTCAGGCTTGGGTCCAGCTTTGGGCTTCTTCCCGGGAGTACCAACTTGCTTGCCATTCTTCTTGAAGTTCCCTTTCTTTCCCTTGCCCTTTTTCTTGAAACTTGTGGTCTTGTTAACCATCAACACTTGATGCTCCTTCTTGATTTTTACCTCCGCAGCTTTGAGCATTGCGAAGAGCTCGGGAATTGTCTTATCCATCCCTTGCATATTATAGTTCATCATGAAGCCTTTGTAGCTTGGTGGCAGTGATTGATGAACTCTATCAATAACACTATCATCTAGAAGATTAACTCCCAACTGAGTCAAGTGATTATGATACCCAGACATTTTGAGTATGTGTTCACTGACAGAACTGTTCTCCTCCATCTTGCAGCTATAGAACTTGTTGGAGACTTCATATCTCTCAACTCAGGCATTTTCTTGAAATATTAACTTCAGCTCCTGGAACATCTCATATGGTCCATGATGTTCAAAACGTATTTGAAGTCATGATTCTAAGCCGTAAAGCATGGCACACTGAACTATCGAGTAGTCGTCAGATCCAGCTTGCCAAACGTTCATAACATCAACATATGCTCCTGTAGTAGGCCTTTCACCTAGCAGTGCATCAAGGACATAATTCTTCTGTGCAGCAATGAGGATAATCCTCAAGTTACAGACCCAGTCCGTGTAGTTGCTACCATCATCTTTCAACTTAGCTTTCTCTAGGAACGCATTAAAATTCAAGGGAACGGTAGCACGGGCCATTGATCTACAACATAGATATGCAAAAACTATCAGGACTAAGTTCATGATAAATTAAGTTGAAGTAATCATATTACTTAAGAACTCCCACTTAGATATACATCCCTCGAGTCATCTAAATGGTACGTGATCCAAATCAACTAAACCATGTCTGATCATCACGTGAGATGGAGTAGTCATCAATGGTGAACATCTTTATGTTGATCATATCTACTATATGATTCACGTTCGACCTTTCGGTCTCCAGTGTTCCGAGGCCATGTGTGTACATGCCAGGCTTGTCAAGTTTAACCCAAGTATTCCGCATGTGCAAAACTGTCTTGCACCCGTTGTATGTGAACGTAGAGTCTATCACACCCGATCATCACGTGGTGTCTCAACACGACGAACTGTCACAACGATGCATACTCGGGGAGATCACTTATACCTTGAAATTTAGTTAAGGGATCATCTTATAATGCTACCGCCGTACTAAGCAAAATAAGATGCATAAAAGATAAACATCACATGCAATCAAAATATGTGACATGATATGGCCATCATCATCTTATGCTTTTGATCTCCATCTCCAAAGCATTGATGACCCACAAGTATATGGGATCAACTGTAGCCTTTTCGATAAGTAAGAGTGTCGAACCCAACGAGGAGCAGAAGGAAATAACAAGTGGTTTTCAGCAAGGTAATGTCTGCAAGCGCTGAAATTGTAAGTAACAGAGTAGTTTGATAGCAAGATAATTTGTAACAAGCAAGTAATGATAGTAGTAACAAAAGTGCAACAAGTTAGCCCAATCCTTTTGAGGCAAAGGACAGGCCAAACGGTCTCTTATAATAAGCAAAGCATTCTTGAGGGTACACGGGAATTTCATCTAGTCACTTTCATCATGTTGATTCGATTCGTGTTCACTACTTTGATAATTTGATATGTGGGTGGACCGGTGCTTAGGTGCTATTCTTACTTGAACAAACCTCCTACTTATGATTAACCCCCTCACAAGCATCCGCAACTACGAGAAAAGTATTAAGAATAAATTCTAACCATGGCATTAAACTTTTGGGTCCAATCGGTCCCTTACGGAATAGCACATAAACTAGGGTTTAAGCTTCTATCACTATCGCAACCCATCATCTAATAACTATTCCACAATGCATTCCCTTAGGCCCAAATATGGTGAAGTGTCATGTAGTCGACATTCACATGACACCACTAAGGGAATCACAACATACATACTATCAAAATATCGAACACATATCAAGTTCACATGATTACTCGCAACATGATTTCTCCCGTGACCTCAAGAAAAAAAGTAACTACTCACAAATGATAACCATGCTCAAGATCAGAGGGGTATTAAATAGCATATTGGATCTGAACATGTAATCTTCCACCAAATAAACCATATAGTAATCAACTACAAGATGTAATCAACACTACTTCTCACCCACAAGCACCAATCTATAGTTCCGGTACAAAGATTGAACACAAGAGATGAACTAGGGTTTGAGAGGAGATGGTGTTGTTGAAGATGTTGATTGAGATTGCCCTCCCCAAGATGGGAGAGTTGTTGGTGATGATGATGACGATGATTTCCCCCTTCGGAAGGGAAGTTCCCCCGGTGAAATCGCTCCGCCGGAGGGCAAAAGTGCTCCTACCCAAGTTCTGCCTCGAGACGGCGGTGCTCCATCCTGAAAGTCCTCTCCTTATTTTTTTTCTAGGTCAAAATGACTTATATACCAGCAGATGGGCACCGGAGGTGGGCTGGGCTGAGCACAACCCACCAGGGCATGCTTTGGGGGGCCAGGCGCGCCCTGCTGTCTTGTGCTCACCAGGTGCCCCCCTTCGGTGGTTATTTTCTCCAGTATTTATTCCTTATTCCATAAATAATCCTCGTGAAGTTTCAGCTCATTTGGAGTTGTGCAGAATAGGTAGCCCGACGTAGCTTTTTCAGGTCCAGATTTCCAGCTGCCGGAATTCTCCCTCTTTGTGTGTACCCTGCATATTATGAGAGAAAAGGCATTAGAATTACTCCAAAAATCATTATTATGAATAAAAACATTATAAATAGCAGTAGATAAACATGATGCAAAATGGACGTATCAACTCCCCCAAGCTTAGACCTCGCTTGTCCTCAAGCGAGAACCAAAATCAAAAAACATGTCCACATGCTTAGAGAGAGAGGTGTCGATAAAAACAAAATACGGACATAGAAGCATCATGTGAATTATTATAACAACAACAAACATAAACATAAAAATATTATCATAGAACTTTTATCATATACTTCTCATGAATAAGTAACAATTCATCACACTATTGAAGTATAAAGCATAAACTCTATTGGAAACCAACAAACTATGTTCTCAGTCAACTTTGCAACTACAATTCATCATCTTTTCAGGAAGGGTCACATATCGGCGCCTTTAGGAAAGTCCACATACTCAACCATCATATAGTCTTCTATGATTGCTAACACTCACCGCATACACATGAGCAAAACGTTTCAACCGGACACATAGAAAGATAGGGGCTTATAGTTTTGCCTCCAACGTATTCACCTCAAGGGTGATGTCAACAATAATAACTCATGCTACCCATATTCAACTGGACATATGTACCTAGACCTTTCCTCACCAGATGATGCTTGCCAAAGGAGAAAAATAAAAAGGAATAGAGAGAAAAACTTTGACTCTTGCATAAAACTAAATACATAAAAGTAAAAGATAGGCCCTTCGCAGAGGGAAGCAGAGGTTGCCATGCACTTATTTGTTTGTATGCTCAACCCCTTAGTGCAAAAGAACGTCACATTATATTGCCCCTTATGATAGCAACCTTTATTATGCAGTCTGTCGCTTTTATTCATTGCTATCACAAGTTCGTACAACGCTCAATTTTCTCTTACACTAAATGATCTAACACTTCTAGAAGCAATTTTTATTGCCTTATTGCACCGATGACAACTTACTTGAAGGATCTTACTCAATCCTTAGGTAGGTATGGTGGACTCTTGAATGTAAGATTTGGGTTTAAGGGTTTTTGGATGCACAAGTAGTATCTCTAAGTGCGGAATTTTTGGCTAGCAAAGATGGGGGGCAAGCACCACATGTTGAAGGATCTATGACAATATAACTTTTATGTGAATATGAACAAACATAAATCATTACATTGTCTTTCTTGTCCAACGTCAACAATTTTGGCATATAATATTTTGATGGGGGCTCACAATCATAAAAGATTTCTAGGATAGTGTATTTGTATGTGAATATTCTCTTTCCTTATTAATTCTTTCACGAGTTGCATCATTAACCAATGCTATGTTTGTCAATCTCTAATAAAATTTCCTACTTATACTTTTCCTTATGTGGTGTCATTACCTACCATAAGATTAGCATATGATCTTTTTCATTTATTTCCTTCCTTTTTATTGGAACATGAAAGTAAAGAAAGAAAAAACTCAAACTAAACTTTATTATATATCTCGCACTCGATTACCACTAGTACACGTCGGTGCTATACAAACGGTTTTTAACCCCTTTCCACGACGGCGTTCGGAACCGCCACCTAGTGAGTGTGGGTGATAGGGGGGGTCCTTCCCACACGACCCACAAACCATCGGGGATATGCCCTCCTGGCACACACGCTCGGCAAAATGAGGTCGTGTGCGACCGGCGAGCGACCAAATACGGTTATACATACAGTAGTGCTAAAAAATACAATTATATAGGCGAAATCATTTCCGGTCGTAAGTACATCCCACATAGTCAGTCCCCACTAAACGTTTTCGTTCGTATATACATCCCACATAGTCACTCCAAGGAAAACGTTTGCGCAAGGTGGCGTAACGCAAACAATTTTCAAGAGAATGTCCTGTGTGATTGTTCATTGATTCAACACGGTTTATTCCTAGAAACTGTGTGCGTTGCCTGAGGTCATCGCCCATGGTGTTTTCTCAATAACCGTTTGTGTAACATCCCAAATATTCAATTTGAAATCTTATACATTAGATCATCATTGCATATCATATTTTATTGCATTTGGTTTGATCCTAGAAATTTTACGCAACTCAAGGACCCACGGAGAGAGTTGGGGATTTCATTATTTTCATATTTGAGTTTTCCTCGAATTTTGAAAAAAAAGGATCGTTTGATTTTAATTATTTCTCTCTTAAATATTTCTTTTATAAAAATAAAAGAGAGAGGATAAAATGACTTCCTCAAAATAAAGAAATATCGGAGATTTAATGTTAAAATCAAATAAGATTTTTATTCGGAGTTTTATGGCTATTTTATTTGAATTAGGAAAATATGCGTTTTTCAAAATCGCATTTTAGGCCCAAATAAATGTTCACCTTGTCCGGCCTATTTTTAGAGGACGGGGAAAATTTATTTCGGGATTCTTGGAGTCCGTTTAGTACTTCTTTTCTTTCTTTTTCTGCATGAAGAAATTATTAAAAAAAGGAAACCGACTCCGGGACGTACCCGAGCGGGACTCCGCCCGGGGGGGGGGGCTTTATAAGTCGCGCCACCCGAGCCCCGCAGCCAACCAGCCCACCGCCGCCGAACCCTAGCCGCCACCCGCGCCAGCCCGCCGCTGCCGCCGCGCCGCCGCACCGCCGTCTCGCCGGATCCGCCGAAGGTAGCCACCGCCGCCTCGGTTTACGCAAGAAA
>NC_057802.1:152447611-152490246 GCF_018294505.1 Triticum aestivum
CCCTCTCCCCCTCTGGTCCGAATTGGACTAGGAGAGGGGGGGCGGCGTCCCCCTTTCCTTCTCCCTCTCCCCCTTCCTTTCCCCCTCCTAGTAGGAGTAGGAAAGAGGGGAGTCCTACTCCTACTAGGACGAGGACTCCTCCTCCTGGCGCGCCAACAAGGGCCGGCCGGCCTCCCCCTTGCTCCTTTATATACGGGGGCAGGGGGCACCCCATAGACACAACAATTGATCTATTGATCTCTTAGCCGTGTGCGGTGCCCCCTCCACCATATTACACCTCGATAATATCGTAGCGGTGCTTAGGCGAAGACCTGCGTCGGTAGAACATCATCATCGTCACCACGCCGTCGTGCTGACGAAACTCTCCCTCAACACTCGGCTGGATCGGAGTTCGAGGGACGTCATCGAGCTGAACGTGTGCTGAACTCGGAGGTGCCGTACGTTCGGTACTTGATCGGTCGGATCATGAAGACGTACGACTACATCAACCGCGTTGTGTTAACGCTTTCGCTTTCGGTCTACGAGGGTACGTGGATAACACTCTCCCCTCTTGTTGCTATGCATCACCATGATCTTGCGTGTTCGTAGGAAATTTTTTGAAATTACTACGTTCCCCAACAGTGGCATCCGAGCCTGGTTTTATGCGTTGATGTTATGCACGAGTAGAACACAAGTGAGTTGTGGGCGATATAAGTCATACTCCTTACCAGCATGTCATACTTTGGTTCAGCGGTATTGTGAGATGAAGCGGCACGGACCGACATTACGCGTACGCTTACGCGAGACTGGTTTCACCGTTGCGAGCACTCGTTGCTTAAAGGTGACCGGCGGGTGTCTGTCTCTCTCACTTTAGTTGAACCGAGTGTGGCTACGCCCGGTCCTTGCGAAGGTTAAAACAACACCAACTTGACAAACTATCGTGGTGGTTTTGATGCGGAGGTAAGAATGGTTCTTGCTAAGCCCGTAGCAGCCACGTAAAACTTGCAACAACAAAGTAGAGGACGTCTAACTTGTTTTTGCAGGGTATGTTGTGATGTGATATGGTCAAGACATGATACTGAATTTTATTGTATGAGATGATCATGTTTTGTAACCGAGTTATCGACAACTGGCAAGAGTCATATGGTTGTCGCTTTATTGTATGCAATGCAATCGCCATGTAATTGTTTTACTTTATCACTAAGCGGTAGCGATAGTCTTAGAAGCGATAGTTGGCGAGACGACAACGATGCTTCAATGGAGATCAACGTTTCACGCCGATGACGATGGTGATCATGACGGTGCTTCGGAGATGGAGATCACAAGCACAAGATGATGATGGCCATATCATATCACTTATATTGATTGCATGTGATGTTTATCTTTTATGCATCTTATCTTGCTTTGATTGATGGTAGCATTATAAGATGATACTTCACTAAATTATCAAAGTATAAGTGTTCTCCCTGAGTATGCACCGTTGCGAAAGTTCTTCGTGCTGAGACACCACGTGATGATCGGGTGTGATAGGCTCTACGTTCAAATACAACCTGTGCAAAACAGTTGCACACGCGGAATACTCAGGTTAAACTTGATGAGCCTAGCATATAACAGATATGGCCTCGGAACACGGAGACCGAAAGGTCGAGCGTGAATCATATAGTAGATATGATCAACATAGTGATGTTCACCGTTGAAACTACTCCATCTCACGTGATGATCGGACATGGTTTAGTTGATATGGATCACGTGATCACTTAGAGGATTAGAGGGATGTCTATCTAAGTGGGAGTTCTTAAGTAATATGATTAATTGAACGTCAATTTATCATGAATTTAGTACCTGATAGTATTTTGCTTGTCTCTGTCAATTGTAGATAGATGGCCCGTGCTGTTGTTCCGTTGAATTTTAATGCGTTCCTTGAGAAAGCAAAGTTGAAAGACGATGGTAGCAATTACACGGACTGGGTCCGTAACTTGAGGATTATCCTCATTGCTGCACAGAAGAATTACGTCCTGGAAGCACCGCTGGGTGCCAGGCCTGCTGCAGGAGCAACACCAGATGTTATGAACGTCTGGCAGAGCAAAGCTGATGACTACTCGATAGTTCAGTGTGCCATGCTTTACGGCTTAGAACCGGGTCTTCAACAACGTTTTAACGTCATGGAGCATATGAGATGTTCCAGGAGTTGAAGTTAATATTTCAAGCAAATGCCCGGATTGAGAGATATGAAGTCTCCAATAAGTTCTACAGCTGCAAGATGGAAGAGAATAGTTCTGTCAGTGAGCATATACTCAAAATGTCTGGGTATAACAATCACTTGATTCAACTGGGAGTTAATCTTCCGGATAATAGCGTCATTGACAGAATTCTTCAATCACTGCCACCAAGCTACAAAAGCTTCGTGATGAACTATAATATGGAAGGGATGAATAAGACGATTCCCGAGCTCTTCGCAATGCTAAAGGTTGCGGAGGTAGAAATCAAAAAGGAGCATCAAGTGTTGATGGTCAATAAGACCACTAGTTTCAAGAAAAAGGGTAAAGGGAAGAAGAAGAAGGGGAACTTCAAGAAGAACAGCAAACAAGTTGCTGCTCAGGAGAAGAAACCCAAGTCTGGACCTAAGCCTGAAACTGAGTGCTTCTACTGCAAGCAGACTGGTCACTGGAAGCGGAACTGCCCCAAGTATTTGGCGGATAAGAAGGATGGCAAGGTGAACAAAGGTATATGTGATATACATGTTATTGATGTGTACCTTACTAATGCTCACAGTAGCACTTGGGTATTTGATACTGGTTCTGTTGCTAATATTTGCAACTCGAAACAGGGGCTACGGATTAAGCGAAGATTGGCTAAGGACGAGGTGACGATGCGCGTGGGAAATGGTTCCAAAGTCGATGTGATCGCGATCGGCACGCTACCTCTACATCTACCTTCGGGATTAGTTTTAGACCTAAATAATTGTTATTTGGTGCCAGCGTTAAGCATGAACATTATATCTGGATCTTGTTTGATGCGAGACGGTTATTCATTTAAATCAGAGAATAATGGTTGTTCTATTTATATGAGTAATATCTTTTATGGTCATGCACCCTTGAAGAGTGGTCTATTTTTGTTGAATCTCAATAGTAGTGATACACATATTCATAATATTGAAGCCAAAAGATGCAGAGTTGATAATGATAGTGCAACTTATTTGTGGCACTGCCGTTTAGGTCATATCGGTGTAAAGCGCATGAAGAAACTCCATACTGATGGACTTTTGGAACCACTTGATTATGAATCACTTGGTACTTGCGAACCGTGCCTCATGGGCAAGATGACTAAAACACCGTTCTCCGGAACTATGGAGAGAGCAACAGATTTGTTGGAAATCATACATACAGATGTATGTGGTCCGATGAATATTGAGGCTCGTGGGGGATATCATTATTTTCTCACCTTCATAGATGATTTGAGCAGATATGGGTATATCTACTTAATGAAACATAAGTCTGAAACATTTGAAAAGTTCAAAGAATTTCAGAGTGAAGTTGAAAATCATCGTAACAAGAAAATAAAATTTCTACGATCTGATCGTGGAGGAGAATATTTGAGTTATGAGTTTGGTCTTCATTTGAAACAATGCGGAATAGTTTCGCAACTCACGCCACTCAGAACACCACAACATAATGGTGTGTCCGAACATCGTAATCATACTTTACTAGATATGGTGCGATCTATGATGTCTCTTACTGATTTACCGCTATCGTTTTGGGGTTATGCTTTAGAGACGGCTGCATTCACGTTAAATAGGGCACCATCAAAATCCGTTGAGACGACGCCTTATGAACTGTGGTTTGGCAAGAAACCAAAGTTGTCGTTTCTTAAAGTTTGGGGCTGCGATGCTTATGTGAAAAAACTTCAACCTGATAAGCTCGAACCCAAATCGGAAAAATGTGTCTTCATAGGATACCTAAAGGAGACTGTTGGGTACACCTTCTATCACAGATCCGAAGGAAAAACTTTTGATGCTAAATTCGGAAATTTTCTGGAGAAGGAGTTTCTCTCGAAAGAAGTGAGTGGGAGGAAAGTAGAACTTGATGAGGTAACTGTACCTGCTCCCTTATTGGAAAGTAGTTCATCACAGAAACTAGTTTCTGCGACACCTATGCCAATTAGTGAGGAAGTTAATGATGATGATCATGAAACTTCAGATCAAGTTATTACTGAACCTCGTAGATCAACCAGAGTAAGATCCGCACCAGAGTGGTACGGTAATCCTATTCTGGAGGTTATGTTACTAGACAATGACGAACCTACGAACTATGAAGAAGCGATGGTGAGCCCAGATTCCGCAAAATGGCTTGAGGCCATGAAATCCGAGATGGGATCCATGTATGAGAACAAAGTATGGACTTTGGTTGACTTGCCCGATGATCGGCAAGCCATTGAAAATAAATGGATCTTCAAGAAGAAGACTGACGCTGATGGTAATGTTACTGTCTATAAAGCTCGACTTGTTGCGAAAGGTTTTTGAAAAGTTCAAGGGATTGACTACGATGAGACCTTCTCACCCGTAGCGATGCTTAAGTCTGTCCGAATCATGTTAGCAATTGCCACATTTTATGATTATGAAATTTGGCAAATGGATGTCAAAACTGCATTCCTGAATGGATTTCTGGAAGAAGAATTGTATATGATGCAACCGGAAGGTTTTGTCGATCCAAAGGGAGCTAACAAAGTGTGCAAGCTCCAGCGATCCATTTATGGACTGGTGCAAGCCTCTCGGAGTTGGAATAAACGCTTTGATAGTGTGATCAAAGCATTTGGTTTTATACAGACTTTTGGAGAAGCCTGTATTTACAAGAAAGTGAGTGGGAGCTCTGTAGCATTTCTGATATTATATGTGGATGACATATTGCTGATTGGAAATGATATAGAATTTCTGGATAGCATAAAGGGATACTTGAATAAGAGTTTTTCAATGAAAGACCTCGGTGAAGCTGCGTATATATTGGGCATCAAGATCTATAGAGATAGATCAAGACGCTTAATTGGACTTTCACAAAGCACATACCTTGACAAAGTTTTGAAGAAGTTCAAAATGGATCAAGCAAAGAAAGGGTTCTTGCCTGTATTACAAGGTGTGAAATTGAGTAAGACTCAATGCCCGACCACTGCAGAAGATAGAGAGAAGATGAAAGATGTCCCCTATGCTTCAGCCATAGGCTCTATCATGTATGCAATGCTGTGTACCAGACCTGATGTATGCTTGCTATAAGTCTAGCAGGAAGGTACCAAAGTAATCCAGGAGTGGATCACTGGACAGCGGTCAAGAACATCCTGAAATACCTGAAAAGGACTAAGGATATGTTTCTCGTATATGGAGGTGACAAAGAGCTCATCGTAAATGGTTACGTTGATGCAAGCTTTGACACTGATCCGGACGATTCTAAATCGCAAACCGGATACGTGTTTACATTGAATGGTGGAGCTATCAGTTGGTGCAGTTCTAAACAAAGCGTCGTGGCGGGATCTACTTGTGAAGCGGAGTACATAGCTGCTTCGGAAGCAGCAAATGAAGGAGTCTTGATGAAGGAGTTCATAACCGATCTAGGTGTCATACCTAGTGCATCGGGTCCAATGAAAATCTTTTGTGACAATACTGGTGCTATTGCCTTAGCAAAGGAATCCAGATTTCACAAGAGAACCAAGCACATCAAAAGGCACTTCAATTCCATCCGGGATTTAGTCCAGGTGGGAAACATAGAAATTTGCAAGATACATACGGATCTGAATGTTGCAGACCCGTTGACTAAGCCTCTTCCACGAGCAAAACATGATCAGCACCAAGGTTCCATGGGTGTAAGGATCATTACTGTGTAATCTAGATTAGACTCTAGTGCAAGTGGGAGACTGAAGGAAATATGCCCTAGAGGCAATAATAAAGTTATTATTTATTTCCTTATATCATGATAAATGTTTATTATTCATGCTAGAATTGTATTAACCGGAAACATGATACATGTGTGAATACATAGACAAACAGAGTGTCACTTGTATGCCTCTACTTGACTAGCTCGTTGATCAAAGATGGTTATGTTTCCTAACCATAGACATGAGTTGTCATTTGATTAACGGGATCACATCATTAGGAGAATGATGTGATTGACTTGACCCATTCCGTTAGCTTAGCACTCGATCGTTTAGTATGTTGCTATTGCTTTCTTCATGACTTATACATGTTCCTATGACTATGAGATTATGCAACTCCCGTTTACCGGAGGAACACTTTGTGTGCTACCAAACGTCACAACGTAACTGGGTGATTATAAAGGTGCTCTACAGGTGTCTCCGAAGGTACTTGTTGGGTTGGCGTATTTCAAGATTAGGATTTGTCACTCCGATTGTCGGAGAGGTATCTCTGGGCCCTCTCGGTAATGCACATCACTTAAGCCTTGCAAGCATTGCAACTAAAGAGTTTGTTGCAAGATGATGTATTATGGAATGAGTAAAGAGACTTGCCGGTAACGAGATTGAACTAGGTATTGAGATACCGACGATCGAATCTCGGGCAAGTAACATACCAATGACAAAGGGAACAACGTATGTTGTTATGCGGTCTGACCGATAAAGATCTTCGTAGAATATGTGGGAGCCAATATGAGCATCCAGGTTCCGCTATTGGTTATTGACCGGAGACGTGTCTCGGTCATGTCTACATAGTTCTCGAACCCGTAGGGTCCGCACGCTTAACGTTACGATGACAGTTATATTATGAGTTTATATGTTTTGATGTACCAAAGGTTGTTCGGAGTCCTGGATGTGATCACGTACATGACGAGGAGTCTCGAAATGGTCGAGACATAAAGATTGATATATTGGACGACTATATTCGGACACCGGAAGTGTTCCGGGTGATTTCGGAGAAAACCGGAGTGCCGGAGGGTTACCGGAACCCCCCCGGGAGAAGTAATGGGCCTTATGGGCCTTAGTGGAGAGAGAGAGGGGCAGCCAGGAGGGGCCGCGCGCCCCTCCTCCTCTGGTCCGAATTGGACTAGGAGGGGGGGCGGCGCCCCCCTTTCCTTCTCCCTCTCCCCCTTCCTTTCCCCCTCCTAGTAGGAGTAGGAAAGAGGGGAGTCCTACTCCTACTAGGAGGAGGACTCCTCCTCCTGGCGCGCCAACAAGGGCCGGCCGGCCTCCCCCTTGCTCCTTTATATACGGGGGCAGGGGGCACCCCATAGACACAACAATTGATCTATTGATCTCTTAGCCGTGTGCGGTGCCCCCCTCCACCATATTACACCTCGATAATATCGTAGCGGTGCTTAGGCGAAGCCCTGCGTCGGTACAACATCATCATCGTAACCACGCCGTCGTGCTGATGAAACTCTCCCTCAACACTCGGCTGGATCGGAGTTCAAGGGACGTCATCGAGCTGAACGTGTGCTGAACTCGGAGGTGCCGTACGTTCGGTACTTGATCGGTCGGATCATGAAGACGTACGACTACATCAACCGCGTTGTGTTAACGCTTCCGCTTTCGGTCTACGAGGGTACGTGGACAACACTCTCCCCTCTCGTTGCTATGCATCACCATGATCTTGCGTGTTCGTAGGAATTTTTTTGAAATTACTACGTTCCCCAACATGGGGATGCCCCGGAAGGCATCCCATCTTTCTTCAAAAAATATCGGTATGTTTTCAGATTCGTTTCGTTCATGCGATGTGTGCAAATCTTGGAGCGTCTTTTGCATTCAGTTTTCACTTTTTCTTTTATGCACCATGCTGGTATGAGATAGTCCTTGGTTGATTTATAGAATGCTCATTTCACTTCACTTAATCTTTTGAGTATGGCTTTATAGAATGCTTCATGTGCTTCACTTATATCATTTGAAGTTTGGATTGCCTGTTTCTCTTCACTTAGAAAACCGCCATTTGTAGAATGCTCTTTTGCATCACTTATATTTGTTAGAGTGTGGGCATATCTTTTGTAGAAAGAATTAAACTCTCTTGCTTCACTTATATCTATTTAGAGAGATGACAGGAATTGGTCATTCACATGGTTAGTCATAAAATCCTACATAAAACTAGTAGATCACTGAATATGATATGTTTGATTCCTTGCAATAGTTTTGCAATATAAAGGTGGTGATATTAGAGTTGTGCTAGTGGGTAGTTGTGGATTGTAGAAATACTTGTGTTGAGGATTGTGATTCCCGTAGCATGCACGTATGGTGAACCGTTATGTAAGAAAGTTGGAGCAAGAGGTATTTATTTATTATCTTCCTTATGAGTGGCGGTCGGGGACGAGCGATGGTCTTTTCCTACCAATCTATCCCCCTAGGGGCATGCGTAGTAGTACTATGCTTCGAGGGCTAATAAACTTTTGCAATAAGTATATGAGTTCTTTATGACTAATTAATGTGAGTCCATGGATTATATGCACTCTCACCCTTCCATCATTGCTAGCCTCTTCGGTACCGTGCATTGCCCTTTATCACCTTGAGAGTTGGTGCAGACTTCGTCGGTGCATCCAAACCTCGTGATACGATACGCTCTATCACACATAAGCCTCATTATATCTTCCTCAAAACAGCCACCATAACTACCTATCATGGCATTTCCATAGCCATTCCGAGATATATTGCCATGCAACTTCCATCATCATCATATACATGACTTGAGCATTTATTGTCATATTGCTTTGCATGATCGTAAGATAGCTAGCATGATGTTTTCATGGCTTGTCTGTTTTTTGATGTCATTGCTACGCTAGATCATTGCACATCCCGGTACACCGCCAGAGGCATTCATATAGAGTCATATCTTTGTTCTAGTATCGAGTTGTAATATCGAGTTGTAAGTAAATAAAAGTGTGATGATCATCATTATTAGAGCATTGCCCCAAGAAAAAAAGAGGCCAAAGAAGCCTAAATAAAAAAAGGGGCCAAAGAAGCCCGCAAAAAAAAGAGAAAAAAAAAAGAAAAAAAGAAAAGGGGGCAATGTTACTATCCTTTTACCACACTTGTGCTTCAAAGTAGCACCATGTTCTTCATATAGAGAGTCTCTTGAGTTATCACTTTTATATACTAGTGGGAATTTTCATTATAGAACTTGGCTTGTATATTCCGATGATGGGCTTCCTCAAATGCCCGAGGTCTTCATGAGCAAGCAAGTTGGATGCACACCCACTTAGTTTCCAGTTTGAGCTTTCATACACTTATAGCTCTTAGTGCATCCGTTGCATGGCAATCCCTACTCCTCACATTGACATCAATTGATGGGCATCTCCATAGCCCGTTGATTACCCGCGTCGATGTGAGACTTTCTCCTTTTTGTCTTCTCCACACAACCTCCATCATCATATTCTATTCCACCCATAGTGCTATATCCATGGCTTGCGCTCATGTATTGCGTGAGGGTTGAAAAGGCTGAAGCGCGTTAAAAAGTATGAACCAATTGCTCGGCTTGTCATCGGGGATGTGCATGATGTGAATATTTTGTGTGGTGAAGATGGAGCATAGCCAGACTATATGATTTTGTAGGGATAACTTTCTTTGGCCATGTTATTTTGAAAAGACATGATTGCTTTATTAGTATGCTTGAAGTATTATTGTCTTAATGTCAAATGATAGACTATTGCTTTGAATCACTCATGTCTTAATATTCATGCCATGATTAGATTACATGATCAAGATTATGCTAGGTAGCATTCCACATCAAAAATTATCTTTTTTATCATTTACCTACTCGAGGACGAGCAGGAATTAAGCTTGGGGATGCTGATACGTCTCCGTCGTATCTATAAACTTTGATTGTTCCATGCCAATATTACAACTATCATATACTTTTGGCAACTTTTTATACTATTTTTGGGACTAACATATTGATCCAGTGCCAGTTCCTGTTTGTTGCATGTTTTTTGTTTCGCAGAAAATCCATATCAAACGGAGTCCAAACGAGATAAAAACTGACGGAGTTTTTTTGGAATATATGTGATTTTTGGGAAGAAGAATCAACGCGATACGATGCCCGAGGGGGCCACGAGGCAGGGGGCGCGCCCTGGACCCTCGTGGCCACCCCGTAAGGCAGTTGGAGCCCTTCTTTCGCCGCAAGAAAGCTAATTTCGGATAGAGATCGTGTCCAAAATTCAGCCCAATCGGAGTTACGGATCTCCGGTTATAAAAGAAACGACGAAAGGCCAGATCTGGGAGCGCAGAAACACAGAGAGACAGAGAGACAAATCCAATCTCGGAGGGGCTCTCGCCCCTCCCACGCCATGGAGACCAAGGACCAGAGGGAGAACCCTTCTGCCACCTAGGGAGAAGGCCAAGGAATAAGAAGAAGGAGGGGGACTCTCTCCCCCTCCCTTCCGGTGGCGCCGGAGTGCCACTGGGGGCCATCATCGTCACCGCGATCTACACCAACACCTCCATCATCTTCACCAACATCTCCATCACCTTCTCCCATCTATCTACAGCGGTCCACTCTCCCGCAACCCGCTGTACCCTCTACTTGAAAAATGGTGCTTTATGCTTCATATTATTATCCAATGATGTGTTGCCATCCTATGATGTCTGAGTAGATTTTCGTTGTCCTATCGGTAATTGATGAATTGCTATGATTGGTTTAATTTGCTTGTGGTTATGTTGTTGTCCTTTGGTGCCCATCATATGAGCGCGCGCGTGGTTCACACCATAGGGTTAGTTGTATGTTGATAGGACTATGTATTGGAGGGCAAGAGTGACAGAAGCTTCGACCTAGCATAGAAATTGATGCATATGGGATTGAAGGGGGACCAATATATCTTAATGCTATGGTTGGGTTTTACCTTAATGAACGTTAGTAGTTGCAGATGCTTGCTAATAGTTCCAATCATAAGATCATTGAATTCCATGTCAGGGATGACATGCTAGCAGTGGCCTCTCCCACATAAAACTTGCTATCGGTCTAGTAAAGTAGTCAATTGCTTAGGGACAATTTCGCAACTCCTACCACCACTTTTCCACACTCGCTATACTAACTTTATTGCTTCTTTATCTAAACAGCCCCTAGTTTTTATTTACGTGCTCTTTATATTCTTGCAAACCTATCCAACAACACCTACAAAGTACTTCTAGTTTCATACTTGTTTTAGGTAAAGCAAACGTTAAGCGTGTGTAGAGTTGTATCGGTGGTCGATAGAACTTGAGGGAATATTTGTTCTACCTTTAGCTCCTCGTTGGGTTCGACACTCTTACTTATCGAAAGAGGCTACAATTGATCCCCTATACTTGCGGGTTATCAACTGCGTCCCTCTTCCCGTATTGCCTCACGAGTTTTACCCCTCATTTCCTTGCTCACCATGGTGCTCTGCGTCCTCAGGACCCGGCCCTTGAGTGGAGCTCAGCGGCTGCTAGTATGTCAGGTCGCGATGCCTTGGACAAGCCCAGGGGGTGAGGGCCCGAGAGCTAGTAGGGGCTCCAGAGGCGCGATGCTCAAGATCCCCCCATTTAACACGTAAGCGGCTTGCGCAGAAAGTAGCGGTTCACCTCGCAGGGGTTGCAAGGAAAGAGGCTTCGACTGGCAACATGCGGCGAACAAAATGATTTCACTTAGCCTATTGCGGATCAAACGCTGCCTGATCGAGGCCGACCCTCCTGAAGAAGCAGGGTGTCGTTGAGGAACCGTTCGAATGCCTGTCTCCTGAAGCTCTTGCGTAGTAAATGATTGCAAGGTACAGAGGGCGGCGTGCATGTGCCGATCTACTCGTGAGTGTTCCGAGAGAAGATAAGGCACTAAGGACTTGGTGAGGTGACGTGCACGGGGCCGGCCCGCGAGCCAAAGCTCAGTCGCTTAGGTTTATCAACGCTACAGGGACGGACCCGAGCACAGGCGTCGTGCCAATAGCCCCCTCTCATGGGACGAACATGAGAAGAGCTGACAGCGCGTGAAACCCGTGGGGTAATGCTCCGGGAGTGATGTGGTATCAGATGCGAGGTTAATAGTCATAGCAACTCACGAAAGCATAACTGGTTTTTAATACATAAGAAAAACGATAGTGCTACAAGGACAGGCCCTAACAACATGAGGATAATGCAGCCCGTGGGGCGCCCTCAATTGAACAAACCAAAAATTCACCTGGCACCGGTGTTGCAGAAGCGTCGAGGTAGTCGAAGAAGTGTGCCGTGGAGGTTCGCTCCTCATGAGCCGGATGGCTCCAGAGGCTCGAGAGGCTCGCGAGGGTCCGGGGCCTCCTGAGACGCCACCACCAAACGTCGGGCCTCACGAGACGCCACGGCGCGCTGCGCCAAACGCTGGTACGAGGCCCCGACGTTCAGCAGGCCGAACGGCATGCAGACGTAGTTGCAGGGGTAGCCCCCGCTCTGGCCGACGCGAGACGGCCAGAAGAGGTCCTGAGAAGTGGCCCTGTTGAGGCCTGGGATCTTGACGCAGACGCCAACTCGCCACCCTCGTCGGGAGCGGGAGCTGCGCTGGTGGGGCGCGTGGGGCGGCGCTCACCGCGCATGGCTTGCGCTTCCTGAAGTTCCTCAATCTCCTTGGTGATGAACTCTCGTGCTCCTGGCGCTTCGCGCCTCGTTCCTTGCTTACGGGGGCGCGCGTCAAGTCACGCCTCCAAGTGGTGCCCGAGCACCTCCCTCGTCACACTAGCCAGGTCAGAGGCCCTCCAGATGGAAGCCTCCGAGCCCGTCTTGAGGGAGGTGATAAGTCTCCGTCATATCTATAATTTTTGATTGGTTCATGCCAATATTATATAACTTGTACATATTTTTGGCAACATTTTATATGATTTATTGGACTAACATATTGATCTAGTGCCTAGTGCCAGTTCCTATTTTTTGCATGTTTTTTGCTTCGTAGAATATCCATATCAAACGAAGTCCAAACGCGATAAAAATTTACGGAGAATTATTTTGGAATATTTGTGATTTTTGGGAGGTGGAATCATCGCAAACGGGGGCCCACAGCCACCACAAGACACCTGGGCGCGCCAGGCAGCCCAGGCGCGTGGTGGTGGGTTGTGCCCTCCTCCTATGTCGGTTGGTGCTCTACTTTGGGCGCAAGGAAGCTTATATCCGGAAAAAAATCGTGTTAAAATCTCAGCGCAATCGGAGTTACGTATCTCCGGATATTTAAGAAATAGTTTTTGGCCAATTCCGAGGGAACGCGAAACAAAAGAGAACAGAGAGGGAGATCCCATCTCGGAGGGGCTCCTGCCCCTCCGCCGCCATGGAGGCCATGGACCAGAGGGGGAACTCTCCTCCAATCTAGGGGGAGGCCAAGGAAGAAGAAGAAGGGGGCTCTCTTCCCCTCTCTCCCGGTGGCGCCGGAGCGCCGCCGGGGCAAGGATCATGACGGTGATCTACATCAACAATCTTGCTACCGTCAACACCAACTTTCTTCCCCTATATGCAGCGGTGTAACATCCCTTCTCCCCGTTGTAATCTCTACTTAAAGATGGTGCTCAATGCTATATATTACTTCCCAATGATATATGGCTATCTTATGATGTTTGAGTAGATCCGTTTTGTCCTATGGGCTAATTAATCGACGATCGTGGTTGGTATGAGTGTATATTTTATTATGGTGTTGTCCTACAGTACCCTCCGTGTCGCGCAAACCTGAGGGATCCCCGATGTAGGGTGTTGCAATACATTCATAATTCACTTATATTGGGTGGCGTGAGTGACAGAATACACAAACCCGAGTAAGTGGGCTATTGCATATGGGAGTAAAGAGGACTTGATACTTAATGCTATGGTTGGGCTTTACCTTAATGATCTTTGGTAGTTGCGGATGCTGGCTAGAGTTCCAATCATAAGTGCATATGATCCAAGTAGAGAAAGTATGTTAGCTCATGCCTCTCCCTCATATAAAATAGCAAGAATGATTACCAGTCTAGTTATTAATTGCCTAGGGACAAATGACTTTCTTGTTGACAAAAGTTATCTACTTTTATTACATTGCAATTTATTCATAGTTTTATTCTCGCAAAGTACTCCTAGTTTTATTCTTGTTCTAGGTAAAGCAAACGTTAAGCGTGTGTAGAGTTGTATCGGCGGCCGATAGAACTTGAGGGGATATTTGTTCTACCTTTAGCACCTCGTTGGGTTCGACACTCTTATTTATCGAGAAATTCTACAAATGATCCCCTATACTTGTCGGTTATCAAGACCTTTTTCTGGCGCCGTTGCCAGGGAGCAATAGTGTTGGGTGAATATTCTCGTGTGTGCTTGTATGACTTATCACTAAGTAGTTTTTATTTTCTGTTCTAAGTTGTTCCCTATCTTTAGTTATGGATTTGGAACACGAAATACCAAAAAAATAGTTGTACTTGCTACTCATGGAGATGGGGAACCTCCTAAAACCCTCGATGCTCGTTATGTGAAAAATATTAAACACTACTTTGATAATCCTGAGAAAACCCCATTCAACTTGATAATGGGAGTAATGTTGGATCAACGTGAATAATTTAGGGATTATCGCTTGACACAAAAAGGGAAACTATTATGTGATCAAATTGAAATGTTGCAATGGCATGCTTGGAATTTATGCTCGAGATATGATTATACTTGTTGCTCTAGGATGAAGGCTCAACACTTTCCCTTTTCATCTGAATTTAGTGATAATGAAACCTTGGCTTCTTATGCTAATGGTAGATATGATTACTATGATGTGGAACGAATAAAGGAATTTGTTGTTTTTAAGGCTGCTTATGAAATTAAATTTCTGTTTGAAAAGTATGAAGATTATGATGATTCTGTTTATAGACCTGAAAATTTTGCTATACTTAAATATTGTTACGAAAATTATAAATACAATGCCGATATTGATGCGTTCATGGAGAAAGTCTCCGCTATCCATGAAGAGACTGACATTTTGCAGGAAACTATGGAAGAAGAAATAGATGAAACTGTGAGCTCATTGGATGAAAAAGATGAGGAGGAGAGCGAAGAACAAAAGGAGGAAGAGCGGATTATCTACCCATGCCCACCTTCTAATGAGAGTAACTCTTCAACTCATGCATTATTTAATTTCCCTTCGTGCTTACCGAAGGATGAATGTTATGATAAATTCTATGATCCCTTTGATTCGTTTGAAATATCCCTTTTTGATGAACTTGATGCTTGCTATGCTTGTGCCCATGATGCCAATATGAATTATGCTTAATAAGATGAACTTGCTATAGTTCCTTATGTTAAGAATGAAATTGTTGCTATTGCACCCAGACATGATAGCCCTTTTTTTTTAATTCTCCAAACTACACTATATTGAAGAAGTTTGCACTTATTAAGGATTACATCGATGGGTTGCCTTTTACCATTGCACATGATAATTTTGATGAATATAATATGCATGTGCTTGCTGCTCCTACTTGCAATTATTATGAGAGAGGAACTACATCTCCGCCTCTCTATGTTTCCAACACGATAAAATTGCAAGAAACTGCTTATGTTATGTATTGGCCTTTACTTGATGTGCATGAATTGTTCTTTTATGACATGCCGATGCATAGGAAGAGAGTTAGACTTCGTCATTGCATGATATATGTTGGTTTTTGCTCACTAATAAATTCCAAACCATTGTTAATTAAAATTGGCTTTGATATACCTTGGGATCCGGGTGGATCTATTACTTGAGTACTTTATGCCTAGCTTAATGGCTTTAAAGAAAGCACTGCCAGGGAGACAATCCGGAAGTTTTAGAAAGTCATTTTATTCTGTTGTGTGCTTTTATAAAGTTTAAAAACAAAAAATATAGAGGAGAACTTAAAACTTCACAAAAATAAAAGTGAAAGTGAAAAAGACGAGCACCGTGGAAGCGGGAGCATGCCTTGAACTTTGTTCATGCCGGTGGAAACTTTGTGAACTCGATTACAGAAACTTTTCAACAAAAATAATTACCCCCCTGTACAAATCCATTGTATTATAAAAATAATGTGCCCAGATTTGCCTTTAGGATGATTAGATTGCTTGTTGGTATGTGCTGTGTAAAACTAGAAACTTTGGTTGTAGTGCGTGATTTTACATTTTTTACTGGAATGTCAAAAGTTTCTGAAATTTTTACATAGTACTTCTATGCAAAAAATTTCCCCTAATTTTTAAGAATTTTTGGAGTTACAGAAGTATGGTCAATGTTCAGATTACTACAGACTATCCTGTTTTTGGCAGATTCTGTTTTTGATGCATTGTTTTGCTTGTTTTGATGAAACTATGGATTTTATCGGTGGTATAAGTGATGGAGAAGTTATAATACAGTAGATAAAATGCAAAAACAAAATATGAATGGGTTTGCAACAGTACTTAAAGTAGTGATTTGCATTATTATACGAACGGATCTTACCGAGGTTTCTGTTAAGTTTTGCGTGGATGAAGTTTTCAAAGATCGAGGAGGTCTCGATATGAGGAGAAGGAGCAGAGGCAACAGTTCAAGCTTGGGGATGCCCAGGCACCCAAAGTAAATATCCGAGGAGACTCAAGCATCTAAGCTTGGGGATGCCTCGGAAGGTATCTCATCTTTCTTCGACAAGTATCGGCATGTTTTCGTCTTCGCTTCGTTCACGTGATATGAGTAAATCTTGGAGCGTTTTTTGTGTTTATTTTTCCTTATCTTCTATGCACCATGCTGGTATGAGATAGTCCATGGTTGATTTATAGAATGCTCATTGCACTTCACTTATAATGTTTTAGTATGGCTTTATAGAATGCTTCATGTGCTTCACTTATATCATTTGAAGTTTGGATTGCCTGTTTCTCTTCACATGGAAAACCGTTATTTGTAGAATACTCTTTTGCTTCACTTATACTCCCTCCGTTTCTTTTTACCCCGCGTATAAAATTAGGTCAAAGTCAAACTACACGATGTTTGACCAAATTCATATGAAAAAATATGAACATCCATATTATTAAAACTACATAGTACGAAAATACATTTCATGGTGCATCTGATAATTTATTTCATATTGTGAATGATGATATTTTTTAATATAAAGTTGGTCAAACTTTACAAAGCTTGACTTTGACCAAACCTTATATGCGAACTAAAAAGAAACGGAGGGAGTACTTATTAGAGCATGGTCTTTTGTAGAAAGAATTAAACTCTCCTGCTTCACTTATATCTATTTAGAGAGTCAACATGAATTGGTCAATTGCATGGTTAGTCATGAAATCCTACATAAAACTTGTGGATCACTGAATATGATATGTTTGATTCCTTGCAATAGTTTTGTGATATAGAGATGGAATATGTGGGAGGTACTAGTAAATGGTTGTGGTTAGTAAGAATATTGGTGTTAAGGTTTGTGATTCCCGAAGCATGCACATATAGTGTCTCGTGCTAAGAAGTTGGAGCATGATTTATTATTGATTGTCTTCCTTATGAGTGGCGGTCGGGGACGAGCGATAGTCTTTTCCTACCAATCTACCCCCCTAGGGGCATGCGTAGTAGTACTTTGCTTCGAGGGCTAATAAACTTTTGCAATAAGTATATGAGTTCTTTATGACTAATGTGAGTTCATGAATTATACACACTCCTACCTTTCCGCAATTTGCTAGCCTCTACGGTGTCGTGCATTGCCCTTTCTCTCCTCGAGAGTCGGTGAAAACTTCGCTAGTGCATCCAAACGCCGTGATATGATATGCTCTATCACACATAAGCCTTATTATATCTTCCTCAAAATAGCCACCATACCTACCTATTATGGCCTTCCCATAGCCATTCCGAGATATATTACCATGCAACTTCCACCGCTTCCGTTTTGATGACTTGAGCATTCCTTGTCATATTGCTTTGCATGATTGTAAGATAGCTAGCATGATATTTCCATGGCTTGTCTGTTTTTTGATATCGTTGTTACACTAGATCATTGCACATCCTGGTACACTGCCAAAGGCATTCATATAGAGTCATACTTTGTTCTAGGTATCGAGTTGTAACTTTTATTTCTTTTGAGTTGTAAGTAAATAGAAGTATGATGATCATTATTATTCATTATTAGAGGATGTCCCAGTGAGGAAAGGATGATGGAGACTATGATTCCCCCACAAGTCGGGATGAGGCTCCAGACAAATATAAAAAGAAAAGGAAAAAAATGAAAAAGTGAGGCCAAAAAGAGCCGAAGAAAAAGAAAAAAAGAAAAAAAAGAAAAGAAAAGAAAAAATGAGAGAAAGAGAGAAGGGGCATGCCAATTCCACACTTGTGCTTCAAAGTAGCACCATGTTTTCCATGTAGAGAGTCTCCTATATTGTCACTTTCATATACTAGTGGGAATTTTTCATTATAGAGTTAGATGCACACCCACTTAGTTTTCATGTTGAGCTTTCATACACTTATAGCTCTTAGTGCATTCGTTGCATGGCAATCCCTACTCCTCGCATTAATATCAATTGATGGGCATCTTCATAGCCCGTAGGTTAGCCGCGTCGATGTGAGACTTTCATACTATTTTGTCTTCTCTGTATTTACCCCTATCATAATACTCTATTCCATCCATAGTGCTATATCAATGGCTTGCGCTCATGTATTGCGTGAGAGTTGAAAAAGCTGAAGCGCGTTAAAAAGTATGAACCAATTGCTCAACTTGTCATCGGGGTTGTGCATGATAAATACTTTGTGTTAAGAAGACAGAGCATGACAAGACTATATGATTTTGTAGGGATAGCTTTCTTTAGCATTGATATTTTGAAAGACACGATTGTTCGTTGGGATGTCTGAGTATTGATGTCTTTATGTCAAATTATAGACTATTGCTTTGAATCACTCGTGTCATAACATTCATGCCATGATTAGATCTTTGATCAAGATTATGCTAGGTGGCATTCCACATCAAAAATTATCTTTTTTATCATTTACCTACTCGAGGACGAGCATGAATTAAGCTTGGGGATGCTGATACATCTCCATCGTATCTATAATTTTTGATTGTTTCATGCCAATATTATACAACTTTTACATATTTTTGGCAACATTTTATATTATTTATTGGACTAACATGTTGATCCAGTGCCCAGTGCCAGTTATGTTTTTGCAGTTTTTTTGCTTCGCGGAATATCCATAGCAAACGAAGTCCAAACGCGATAAAAATTTACGGAGAATTATTTTGTAATATTTGTGATTTTCGCAAGGTGGAATCACCGCAAACGGGGGCCCACAGCCACCACAAGACACCTGGGCGCACCAGGCAGGCCAGGCACGTGGTGGTGGGTTGTGCCCTCCTCGTACGTCGGTTGGAGCTCTACTCCGGGCGCAAGGAAGCTTATATCCAAAAAAAGACGTGTTAAAATCTCAGCGCAATCGGAGTTACGTATCTCTGGATATTTAAGAAAGCTGAAGTCAGCAACAATCAGCTTATGTTGAGGTACAACACTCTCTCGAGGTATCACCTTACAGTCTAGGCGCACACTTATATTCTCTTCCCGAGAGGATGAAATCAATCTAGCTAGAGTGCTGGCCACTACTAAAAGTCACCAGATGTGATTCTCTCTTTCTAAAAAAGGTGTTAGGTACAATCATGTCGTAGGCTAGAGCAAAGTTTAAGACATCTTCTCCTTGATTCCTGATGCCATAGCCAAAGGCCCCATGCACCCCTTCAAACCTGTGTTACATGTACCCACGTGGCCATTGATGTCTCCTCCTATGAAGAGCTTCTCGCCAATCGGTACACTCCTAACCATGTCTTCCAGGCCTTTCCAGAACTACCTCTTGGTGTTCTCATTGTGGCCTACTTGCGGGGCATACGCGCTGATAACATTGAGAACTAAGTCCCCAACTACCAGCTTGACCAGGATAATCCGGTCTCCACGTCTCTTGACGTATACCACTCCATACTTGAGGCTCTTGTTGATCAAGATGCCTGCGCCGTTTCTGTTTGCAGCCGTCCCCGTATACCACAGCTCGAAGCTGGTATCCTCCACCTCCTTCGCCTTCTGTCCCCTCCATTTGGTTTCTTGGACGCAAAGGATATCAACAGCTCTCATCATCGCTACATCAACTAGCTCCTGAAGCTTCCTGTCAGAGACCCTATGTTCCAGCTACCTAAGTGAATCCTCCTATGATCGTCTAGCTTCCTTACCCTTCGCACTCGTCGAGTCAAATACGAAGACCCTTGCTCATTTTCCACTACATCCAGGCGCCGATGTAGCGCGCCACTAAGGATGCGATGACCCGATCCTTACTCACTTGCCACCGTATCTGGATCAAGATACGGCGCGCCACCAGGGGGTTGACGGCCCGGCCCTTGCCCTTTTGACACCACACCCGCGTTCCGATGTGGCGCATCGCTGAGAGGGTTACGCCCCAAAAAAAATCTTATTCCCGGCTATGTTGAGACAACATAGGCGAACTTAACATTTTCTAATACACGGCCAACTTTTTTTCTATGCACATTTTAATATTTATTGAAATGCTTGATTAATATTTTAAAATGCAATATTAACATATTTGAACACATGCTCAGCATTTTTTCTAAACACATTTATAAAAATTTAAATGCTTGATTACCATTTTTCAATTATTTATTCAACATTTTTTGAAATGCTTGATTAACATTTTTATATACATGATCACATTTTTCCATATTTTTTCTAATACATGGTCAATATTTTTTCTATACACACTTAACATTTTTCAAATGCTTGATAAAAAATTAAACACATGTTTAACATTTTTTCAAATGCTTGGTCAACATTTTATATACATTTTAAATCGTTTTTTAATCCATGATCAACATTCTTTCTATACACATTTAACCTTTTCGACATGCTTGATTACCACTTTGCACACACTTGTTCAACATTTTTCTAATAATTGATTAATTTTTAAAAATACATGATCGAATTGTTTCATACACATTTTTCCATATACATTTTTCGTATACATGACAAACATTTTTGTTTAGACAGATTTAACATTTTTCAAATGCTTGATCAACATTTTTTAATTTTTATGTAGAGTGATTCTTGCATATATTTATTTAAAATATTTAGAACTATAAATGAAAGTAAAAAATAAAGCAAGAAGGAAACAAAAAATGTGAAAAAAAAACAAAACAAAACATGAGGTTGTTGTTCCAGTGCGCATGGGCCGGCACAACTGGCGCTACCCTTCAGTGAGAATTCCCAGCGCCTCGCTTAATGCAAGGCATAGGGGCGCCCCTTGCTTAATGCGAGTTAAAGTTGCAACGCGCGTCGCTAGCGTCGGTTCACTAAGCGACGCTCGTGCCAACTTGTTCACGAATTAAAAAAATGCTCCTGTATTAAGTACAGATTGCTAGGCCCAGGATCCGATAAATGGCAACTTTTTTCGTGTGTCACTAGATCCGGTAAATGCTTTGATTCGTTAAGGATTTTTTTTTCCAAATACGTAGCAAAGATCACCCACCGGATCCGATAACTGGGCCAGGCCCAGGGCGCGGGAAGAAGCACCTCGGCTCGACATGTGCTCCATAAAGTACAGATTTCAAGACTAAAAAACTCAAGTACAAATTTCCTTTTTAAATTTTACTTTCTGTTTTTGCTTTTTATAATTCCAAAATAATATACCAACGTCGGATAAAAAAAGCAGTATATGCCGTTGGATACACATGCTTTGATGGCCAAGATTAGTAGGATCGGCCCATTGGATCTTTTAGTATTTGACCAAAAAATGTTTGCGTATTTGAAAAACGTGAAGAACTTTTGAAATCCTGAGAATTAATTCAAAACATGAACATTGTTTTTGTAATTTCAAACATATTTTTGAAGATTTTGAGTATATTTTTGGTAATTTGTGAACTGTTGAAATGAAAAGAAAAAAATAGAAGAAAATAAAAATATTTGCGAATTTCAAAAAATGTTCATGACTTCAATTTGTTCACGAATTTGGAAAAAAATCACGTCTTTCAGAAAATGTCCACAAATTTAAAAAAGTACATAAATTTAAAATTTTCGATGAATGAGATTTGATAAATCATTGCGAAGTTGAAAAGATGTTCACGAATTTTAAAATGGTCATGAATTAAAAAATGCTCCCGTATTTAAAAAAGTTCATGAATTTGAAAAAAATCCAACATTTTAAAAATGTTTGTGCATTTTAAAAATGTTTGTGCATTTTAAAAATGTGAGTAATTTTTGAAATCTAGAACATTATTTTTTAAATGTCAACATTATTTGAGATTTTGAATGTTTGTTTGGAATTTCTAAATTTCTAAAATAACAAACAAAAAGAAAAGAAGAAGTAGAAAAATGCAAAAAGAATAAGAAAAGTAGAAAATCCAGTAAATAACGAAGAAGGAAACTTAACAAAAATGAAGAAGAAGAAACCTTTTAGAACCTTCCTAAAACCGGGCGTAATGTTCTAAAAGTTTCACAAAACAAGCTGACGTGCTCTCGCTATCTCCTGCTAAGTGGGTCGGCCTGCTCAACACGCATTGTAGGCAAGAGCTATGATAAAGGTTGTAGTGGGCTACACATATCACTTGTGGTTGTGCTGCCTATGATCATTGGAAGAAACTAAGGCGCGTTCTTAAAGGGTCGATCGCTACGTGAGAGATATTCAGCTGCTCATATGGGTTGAGATGTTAGCTGAGCAGAAGCTCAATGTATGCAATTCATTGTGAGGATGAGCTGAGTGAGTTTGGATGCATCCTTAATTGTCAAATAGGCCAGTTATGCCTCTAAGTTTGAAGGGACTCCCGAAAGAGGATTTTCAGGACCGGATTGACAAACTTGGAGGAAGATTGGGACCATGATGTACGTGATTCCTTTAACAGAGCGGTCGCCTAATTTAGTCCAAACTATGCTCTCCGCCATCTCGATTTTCCACTTAATGTCCTTGGACCACCCCTCTCTGTGGGTGTTTAAGGACATCGATAAAATCGTCGAGCTTTCTTGTGGAAAAGGTATTGATGTAGTGAGTGATGGTCAATGCTTAGTGAGTTGGATGCAAGTATGTAGGCTGAAGTCGAGTGGGGGTCTTGGAATTTGGGACCTTGAGATCATGAACGCTGCACATCAGCTTCGTTGGGATTGGAGGGTGCATCTTCTGAGAATAGCCCTTGGAACATCTTGTTAAACCCTTTGGAGCAATAGGAACATCAAATTTTAACGTCTGGGCTTGGGTCATTATTGGGAATGGTCCCAAGTGTTTCTTATGGAGTTATAAATGGATTCGTTGGGTGTCAGTTGAGGACCTTGCCCCCGACGTGTTCAGCGATGTTCACCCTGGTCATCATAGCAAGAAGAACGGACGCGAATGCCACCGTAAATGGCACTTGAGTTAAGGACATCAAAGGTAGACCAGTGTCTGAACTTTCCATCAAGTGTTGACGTTGTGGGGGTTATTTTTGAAATACATATCATGCCTAATGTTGAGGATAAGTAGCACTCGTTGTGAGATTCAAAAGGTGTTTAGTCGACCATGTATATGGCTTTCCTCCAAGAGACAACCAAATGCAGTACTAGCTACACCACTTGGAAGTGTTGGGCACCGCTGAATGTCAAGCTTTTACTGTGGTTGGTCGTTAGAGGGCAGGGTTGGACTGTTTGCCATCTCGCAAGGTGGGGGTTACCACATAATGAGTCATGTAGTTTTTAGGATCATGCTCGGGAAAAATGGTTCATCACCTCTTTATGTGTTGTAGCGTCGTGTCAACCTTTGCAGTTATATTCTTGAATGGGCTAACTTTAGTGAGCCCACCCTTTGGGCTGCTTCTACTCTCTGAGATTAGTGGCAGATGGCCAGCTTCAACGTTGAAGACATCAAGAGGATCACGCTGAATTAACTTGTGCCTCTTATGGTTTGGATCATTTGGATGGAGAGAAGCGATAGAGTTTTCGACATCACTCACACGCCACTATAAATAATAATAGACCAAATTAAGGCCAATGTCAGGTAGTGGGTTGAGACGAGCTCAGGTCCTTTTATCTCCAATAGGCTATTCGGGCACAGGGCTTAGTTATCTTGTTCTAGTGTAGGTCGTTTTGTAAGGACCATGTTGTTTTCTCTTTGTGCTCTTTTTAGTTTTTGGACTGCTCTTGGTCATGCAATTCTCTCTTATCTTTAAAGACATGCATGCCTCATGCATGTTAAAAAAAAGACAAGAGTATTTGTGGAGTTGGCTTACAAGGAGTGCGTCATGTAGATCCATGTGAGTCTTGCGGAGTACGCCATGTATTCATCTTGCTTTCACACGCAACTTTGGAGAGGATCTGACATATTTAGATGGCGAGTACTTCGTGGGTTGGCTTATGAGGAGTTGATAGAGGTTCCCGGTAGCAGCCTACGTGCCCTATGGGTTGGATCGTCGATTAATTTTTCAGGCCTATTTGTTTCTTGCCTTTAGAGAGACTATTTGCCATCGCTCCCAACATTACATCCAAATGGGAGCGATGGCACCACATTAGACGGATCCATGTCTGCGGCATGTATGCAGTATTGAGAATCGGCGGATTGTTTTTAACTCAATTCATTTTAGCGAACCGTTCGCACCAGAGAGCAGGATTGAATTGTTATATTTCTGATTTCATGTATTATTGACTGAACCATTCCGGGTCCAAAAGCACATTCTTGAACTTGTAATTCCGTAAGAACGATCTTCTGAACAACATCAACTGGTAGCACACTAACTAAAACCACTACTACAGCGCTACTAGTATCCCTTTTAAAGATTCACTCAAGTTATAGGTCAAAATCTAGTTACATGCGCCCTGCTTCCCCTCCCTCGGATGCCTTCGGTCCTCCGGCCACGCGCGGACGCACGAGGCATGGATCAGGGGTCAAACTACAAGGCACCACAGCTAGCTGGCTAGGTACACTCCACTGTATACCAGCTTTCTTATAATACTCTACATGATAGTGTACCAAATGAAAGCAAACTCGATGGATCCCCTCCCCAAGATCGGTGCACGTACGTACTACTACTGTACACGCTCAGCAGTTGATAATAGAGGTGGTCGCGTGATTCGTAGTCATCGTAGCTAGGTCTAGCTAGGCTGGTTGGGGTTTGGGATGCGGCGGGCACGTGCGCCATGCATGGGTGCGCGAAGCGGACGGGGGGGTAGGCGACGGCGCAAACGACACCAAATGGAATATCTGCCCGTGGATGCATGCATGCATGCCCCTCATGCATCTCTGTCTCCCGCAAAAGACGATTATGCACGTACACTACACTAGCAGTTGTGTAGTAACACGAGGACAAAGCTCGTCGTAGACTCGTAGTACTACTGGGATACTGCTTACTTTTGGTGGCTTGGTTGATAATCCTTTTTCCTTGTATTTCAATGTCTTAAAAACTCTTAATAGCTTGATTGATAATCCATTTTCCGTGTATTTTGAGAGCGAGAGAGAGAGAGAGCACTGGTTCTAGTAGTCGTGGAGGACGGGAGGGGCAGAGTATATGGATTGTATGTATGTGCATCAGTGCATGCATGCAACATGCGTGTGCGTACGCTGGCATGCAACATGCGTGTGCGTACGCTGGCATGGAATTATCCTCATCTTTTGTCGACCTCGACCGCCGTTTGACCAAACTATTGAGCGTGTCCATTCCGTAACTTTCTGCACAAAATTAACCCCTTGCGCGTCAACATCTGGTCACTCTGCACGCAGGTCCTTTTGGACGTCAAAATCAAACACGTCCGCATGCATTACGTTGTACACACATGCGTGCAGCTGCATAAACACACAGTAGCTAGATAGCGTGCATAAAGATACAAAACATGCTCCATTTATAATGACCGGATGGATCGATGATACCCGCTGTTTAAGGGCATCAAGAAAATCGTAACGCTTGGACACTTGGATGATCTTACTACCATGCATGCCTACACCAAACATTACACTTAGGGGCTGTTTGGTTCCTAGCCACACCTTGCAATACTTTGCCACACCTAACCTTAGGCAACTTTGACCAAATCAGGCAGGCGTTTGGTTCTAGCCACACCTAAGGCAAGAATTTTTTTATGAGCAATGAACCCCACATGTCATAGACAGAAAAAAATGTGGCAAGATTCCCTTAGACAAGCCAAAGTGTGGCTAACAATTTAAGCAACTCAACTAAGGCAAGTGTGGCAAATGTGACTAAAATTATGTGGCAACATATGGCAAAGACAGTCACAATCCAAACAGCCCCTTAATAACTGACATGCATGCTGGATTGGTGCAGTCAGCTGGTCACATGCACGAATCAAAGGGTTTGTCTCACTTAGATTCTCTACCATGGAAGGAGGGACCTGTCAGAGGTTAGCTAGCTACCCCATGTTCAAAATCTCTGACTACTGTCTAAATGCATATAAAACTAGGCTGCTCTACGTAGCTGATAGGTAACTTGGCCATAGAGATTACTGTCGTGTCAACCGTAAGAAATCTGAATTAGCAGGGCAGGTACATGAACTGTCGTGTCGTGTCTCTCCTAGCCACGTACTGCGCTACGGTGAAAGAAGGAACGGTAAAAAAAATCACGTCTTAATCTTTCTTGTTTCTTTTTTTTAGAATCAATCATTTTTTGCATTCTCTTCCAGCTGATTGTTTGGTTTAGAGATGTGCCTACACATGCACGCACTAATTCTTTCTTTGCAAAAGAACACATGGCCTTTAGATGAGCTGTGATTTAGCTAGCCAGTCAAAAAAGCAAATCGATCCCATCCAACGTTGATTTTAAGATGGATGCATGGGTTTATATAGTAAATTTTTTGAACTGAAAGCGCCATGAACATGCAATGTCAGTGAGGCAGTCACACAGTCGCAACGTGCTGGATTAAACATTTACCAAATCTTCCGAAATCCAAAGCGATCGATCGGACACCACCGCCGCAGCAAGATCGCATTAAGCTGCAAGTGCAAGGAGGATCATATCTCACGAGCTGCACAGTAGCAGGTGAATATTTGGAAGTGTGGGAAGGGCGTCTGCTTGCGAGCTGACTTTAGTCCAAGCAGATGCTACGATGACCGACTAGCACTGGCCCCCACGTCGGTGATAATGAGCCTTTTCGGCCTTTGGGGATTGTTTAGCGCTAACGGTTTGGACGCTAGCGTATGAACTCTTGCAAGCCCTAGGATATTCTCCTAGAGAGGGGCTCCACTGCCCTCCACTGCCTTTCTAAAGAGACACGAGATTCCTTTCCAAAGTCCACAGAAATTTTTCACCTTTTTTGGGTCCCCGCTGCCTTGTGTGCGTAGATTGATAGGCTTGGGGAAGAGAAAACTAACGTGGAGGTTTGGGAAAAAGAGACACCTTGTCACCATGGGTATGTTTGCTTCCCTGAATTGACCTTGGACACTGTTTATGTTTGATGACCCTATTACTAGGATCCTATCTAGTGGTCTCTTTTACAAAAAAAATCTACTAGCAAGCAATATCGTGATAAACTAAAAGAAATCCTTTTTTAGGAAATGCCCCAGTTATCTCTAGACACGTCCAAACGTCTCCGCGAGCATTCGGTCGGGGCCGGCCATCCAATGTTATACTCTTAAAATCCTTTATTATTTGTTACTAAAATGCTAAATGAAGGACGAGCTCCATGAAGCTCTTTATTTTGAAAATTATATTTTAAAGTTTCAAAAAAAATCTAAAAAACACACACGTTCATACAAATGTATACTACATATGTCTAAAATTTGAAGATGGTATATATTACAGTGGGGGCTACAGAAAAAAGGCAAAATCATGATTTTGGAAATAATGGACAGTACATGTACTGTTCACTATAAAACCAACATGTTTGTCTTTTTTTGTAGCTCTCACTATAATATATTTCATCGTCAAACTTTATACACATGCAAAACACATCCACGTGAACATATAGAATTTTTTTTAGAATTTTGTAAAACTTCAAAAATGTGAATTTTCTGTTTTAAAAAAAAAAGCTCCATGAACATGGAGCTCGTCCGCCAAAATGCCCTACTCTTCTTGTTATGCCTATTATTTTAGAAACTAACTACTCTTTTGTGGTTTCCTTCCTCGCAAATGATAGTAGGGAGATGTCCTCCCTTGTTGATTTGAAGAAGGAAGCTTTAGCCATCATCAAACTCTTTCGGAATGTTAAGCTGGCTAAGATGTATGAGTGGGCGGGCCGATGAGGCGGGGCATCAAATTGCCAAGTTTAGTTTTGATACTAGAGCGAAGGGTATTCTTTGTAATAGTTTTTCGTCCTGCATGGAAAATATTGTTAGGAACGACTGTAATAACTTTTTATTAAGTTAATCTGTTAATATATGGGTTGTGTTTTCAGAAAAAAAAGAGGAGAGAGATGCGGAAAAAAAAGTTGGTTCGTGGTGGAGTCTGAGGCTGAGTTGATGGTGTACGCAGACTGCTCGGACTCCCCTAGAGTCCCCCCTCCCAATTTGGAGGCGAACAAGGGGATTTGGATAGTCCGGACAATTCATGAGTCGCATTGGATGTTTTTTTGTCTCGTTGACATATGGAGAAGACTTGGTGGCTGCCTTTTGAGTTTTCTTTAGCCCCGAGCTGGCTAGATGAGACACGAGGAAGGACTTCTCCCTTCTCCCTCTCTCTATGCTTTCTCTCACCATCATCACCGGGCCAAGTCTACACAGTCAATGACGACGGTGAGACTCCAGCTTTTGCCCTAAGATCGACAGATTTTGGGATTTCTAGACCGTCTGCGTAGTTTTCATGTTTAGTTAGCGTCGGAACGGATGAGGGATCTGGATGCGGTGGCATGGCGCTTCTGACTCTAGTTTCCTACATCGCGGGGAACTTTGACGAGATCTTGTTTTTTTCTATGGGCTTAACAAAATTTAAAAGTTTGATTTTGAACTTGAATTTATACAGAAAGGGGCGTAGGTCTTTATTTACAAGTTGATCAGCAGACAATAGCAACGACCCATTGAACAAAATATCCAACTCCTCAAATTTTGATTATCTTAAGAAAACTACTGAGATTGAGAACGAGAATTGAGTCCAAAAAAGGTCGAATTGTGAGAAAAGATGGCTTCCTCTTGTCCTCTCCTCCTACCCCCTCCCATTGTCCCTCCCATCACCCTCCGACATCTCACTGGCGCCAAGCCAACTCCAGCATCGCGCTTGCCCCGAGAAAGCCAGCCAACACAACCACAAACCAATGTCCCATACCTCTCAACCGCTCACGCCATGACTTGAAAACTAAGCACACCATTCCCGCAACGTCAACCATTTCCAACAAATCATCGACAAAGTTGATGGACTGGGCTTCAGATATCGTTTGGGCCTCTACACATTTTCATATGGCCTAACCACCATCACCACGACCTCGCCTGTGAACTCACCATATTTTTTCACACAAACTCACTGTTGGGAAAAGGCTTGTAGATGACCTCTAATGAGTGGCGGGCGCCGCCTAGCACCCACCACAACTATTTTGAAGAAGTTGCAATGCCGGGTAAAAATATGTGCCCGCCACGGCTAGGCGCTCATCCATTGGCTGGCTTTTATAGCCACCCGCCACTCGTAAATCTTCCAAACATGAGTTATTTGCAAAACTCAAGAGTGGCGGGTAGTAATTATTGCCCGCCAAAACTATCAAGATCAGCAGTGGTGGACATATATTTATGCACGCTACATGTCATCCTCCGCAATGGCCAATGTTAGCAGAAAATAGTTGTGGCGGGTGCTAGGTGGAGCCAGTCATTGTTAGGTCAAAAAGAAGTGGCAGATGCTTGGTGATGCCCGCCACAAGATATTTTCCTGCGTGATCCACTATCCATGGAACTTTGCAGTGGTGGGCCTTGTGCGGCGGCCATCACCGATTATATTGCACAAGTATGGGGCAGACTGATATGGTAGCTTCCCTCCCCCAACTTGTTGTTCCTCTCCAACAAGCTCCTCATCTTCTCCCTCTTACTCCTCTCATCATTGGTAATCCTAGCCACTCTCTCATCTCCTTAACCTTATGTGACCCACTGATGGAGTCCAGAACTAGGGGTACTCACCACGTCGTCTCCCGACCAGGTGGGTCGGGCCACGGACCCCATGGCGGTTCACTAATGGGCCACTTCAGGAAGCCCAAGATGTATACAAGGAGGTTTCTACAAGACTTGGCGCACAAGACAAGAACTCCTATTATCCTAGGCCTCTGGTACAATATACAAACCAAGGTCAGGCTAGTCAATAGATCATTACATTACAACTTAGATCATTAGATCCAAAAAGTTAGAACTCATTCATACGATCTCGAGGTAGATCATCATGTACTTTGTACTCCATCACAATCAATATAACAAGAGCAGGACATAGGGTTTTTCCATTTCGAGAGGGCCCGAACCTGGGTAAACATCGTGTCTTTCTCTACTTCCTGTTATCATCTAGCCAACACCACCAGCTTGGGACCCCTACTCGAGATCCGCCGGTTTTAGCACCGACATTGGTGGCCAAAGCAGACCTCGCTGCGTGGTTTTTGTGGTACGATGGGAAATCAGATCGGTTCCGAAGCTATCTACGCGCCGGAACGAATCTTCATCCTGGGCATCAGCATCTTCATTGACAACTCGACAAGTCACCTCGGCTAGGACATGGATTGCACCCTACGTCGGGTCATCAAGATCGGGCAGATTTCTTCATCGACATCGATTTCGATCTCAATCGAGGTCATGGGGGAATTCGTCCATTGAGCTCAGGGGCTCAACGCAACATTCCCTCGGGCGACCATACATAATTTTTTGGACAACGGATTCTTTTTTCCATCTCCACTTCTCCGAGCGTCTCTTTGATGATTACTTCGATGGAATTGTCCGGAATTGAGTATACAACAACCCTGTAAAATTTCTTCGTATTCCGATGAAGGAATCTCCAGCAATCTCCGATATACCGGAGCTCCACCGAATCTGGATGAAAATCTGGATGAGTTTGGGACAAGGGGTCTAGTGTCCAGCTCAGACATCCTTTGGAAGATCCAACCGTTCATCGACTGCGGAATCACATATCGACAACCTTCAAAATTTCAGCTCGATCCGACCATCCAAACTTCGGGACGAGTCCAAAGAGTGCATCAATTTTCATATTAGTTTTCTGCACAAAAACAAATCCGATCCGAGTTAATATTTCTTCATTAACGGGTTATCTAACGTCCTTTTTGAAGGTTTTTTTAGGTTATTGTATTTTGTTCTCAAACATGTGCCTATAAATTTTAAGCCTTTTCCGAGGTAATCTTCACCACTGCGCCGGTGTCAAACCAACCCAACAACGTTGGTCCACGGCTGCCGACCTGCTAGAAGGGTCATCACTTCATCGAGCCGAGGTCAACCTCATCGGATCATCACCTCAGCGAGCCGACCAGGAGTTCGGCATCATGAAGGCTAAATCATCACCAACATCGCAACCCCGCGGATTGCACGGGGCGGGCACGCCGGCATCGCCGTGCCATCTCTTCTTCCAGCCGACGTCCAGCACACCGACCTACTTTGACATGTCGGCTGACATGGGGGCTTCGGCGTCTCCCAACCTCGTCTGGACTTGGGGCTTTGCTATCGTTTCATCAACCTACTCTGGGGACTTTGGCGTCACCTTGTCGACCTACTCCGTCACCTCGGTTGGACCGAGGGCTCCACCTCGCCACATCGGCCTTACCGCGTCGCTACTTCAGAGTGTCGAGCTCCTCGCTCATTTGCTTCAGGACAGGCCTGGGGGCTGGGACCTCGGCCAAGCCGAGGACCACGCACCACGTCAGATCTATCAAAGTTCGATAGGCGTCCTCAACTCGCCACAAGCCTGGACCGCGTCATCAACACCGAGCACATTAACTAGCTAAGTTGCTTTCATGGTCAAACTTTTTTTTCAATTTTTAATGTTCGGTTCAACAAGCGTTATGCTTTTGTTAAACAAAAAAATGATTGTTAAAAATTACTTTCTTTACCCAAGTTAACTGGGCTCATAAACTTATATGTGCCATTTTTAATTGTTTTCTTCTTAATCGTTGCAGAGTTCTTTTTTATCACTTCTTTTTCGACTCGAGTGTATGATCAAACAGCCGAATAGCCTAGTTTCTCTCTAAAGCCATTCGGATTTAGTTGGCTAAACTATCCTGAGAAGCACTTTGACTTCAGGAAAAGGAGGTTGAAGCCGAAGGCTGACTCACTTGAAGTCTAGAGATCGGATGTGTCATGTTAAAGCACGACAGAAACAAAAAATAATTTTAAGACCAATTTCGGATTGGTACCAAAAAACTTGATTTAATTTAGGCGTATAGTTTTTACGTAAGTTTTTTTGTTTCCGAGCTTATGACACCTTTAACCTAGTTTATGTTTTTCTTTTAGGAGGCTGGACATCCTTTTGATCGAGGTGTCCCGCATGATGGTTTTACTCGAAAAAATCTTTCCCGACCCGTAGTTCGACATCTTCCTTGCCGAGCTGCACCTCGGTGTTGATAAAACACACATGGCAGTTGAACTAGTCCCCAAGGAGATATGATCCTAGGGCCGACCATGTGGCACAACCCAAAACTCGGGGGCTACTCCATTGACGATTCAATGCAGAAAATTCAAACTCCAAAACGGTTTCTGAGGAGATTGTGATCCTCAGGTTGGTTGGCCGCACCCAACCTGAGTCTCGAGAGCTATTGTGCACCGCGTTTCTGTTCCTAAAGTATGCTGCCAAGCATGGACTACTTGATCCTCAGGCCAATTTCGCAAATCGACCTGAGTCTCAGGGGCTATGGGGATTAGTAGTTTGATATTATCCTTCAGGTGCATCTCGGATTTTAGGTAAGCACACAGCTTGAGGGCTACTGGTTATACATCTCGGTAGAGAATAAATTGCACCAATCAAAAAAAAATCCACAAAAAATCAGCCCAAGGCCGAGGTGGTGCACCACCTCGGAAGCAGTCCGGCTCTACATAGGACTTCTCCAGCATTAAGCTCGGTTGAACTCCTTCAACCTTTTCAAGACCGAGGTAATCTATGACACCTCGGATGTAGACCGGCATCGGAGCTTGGCTGCAAAAAGACACCTCGGATGCAGTCCAATGTTGGAGCTCGGCTGCAAGAGGACACCACCGCACGGGAAAAAACTTTGAACCTGAGGTGTGGCAATAACAAGGCACTAATAAAGGCCGAGAACTAAAATGGGCTCCTCGGATGCCTGACATGTGAACTCTTCAGATACACCTCAGCGATCCTTAAGATCAGAGACGAGAAAATTTGTCGAACCAGCTTTCAAGACCGAAAACTGAAGACGAAGAACAGATCAAAACCGAGGAGTGTCCCCAACTTGAAGACCGGTTCAAGGGGCTAGTCATGGATTCCTGGACCAGGGGGTACTCCCCACGTTGTCTCTCGACTAGGTGGGCCAGTCCGAGGACACCCATGGCGGCTCACTAATGGGCCTCTTCAGGTAGCCCATGATGTATACAATGACGTTTCTACAAGACTTGACGCACAAGACCAGGACTCCTGTTATCCTAGGCCTCTGGTACATTAAACCGAGGCCAGGATAGTCAATAGATCATTACATTACAACTTAGACCATTAGATCTAGAAAGTTAGAATTCATTCATATGATCTCGAAGTAGATCATCATGTACTATATACTCCATCACAATCAATATAACAAGAGCAGGACGTAGGGTTGTACCTCTTCGAGAGGGCCCAAACCTGGGTAAACATCGTGTCTTTCCCTACTTCCTGTTACCATCTAGCCAAGACCACGAGCTCGAGACCCCCTGTTAGGGCATATTTCTCCCTTAGTGGTTTTGGTGATTGATGACAATGCATTAACAGACTAATCATGTGCATTGAGCATTTATGATAATCTATCATATGGCACAAGACAATTCTTGCCCCTCGAAGACATAGAGTTAAGACGGTTATTTTTCCTGCCTCTCTTTTTCAGTGGACTTGATTCATAGGAAAACCATACTATTAAGAGGGGGTCTGCATCGAAAAGGTTTGGGTGGAGTCATCACGTACACATCTTCCTTTTGCACCCACCTTCCCTCTCATTTCATTGTAGTTCCACCTTGTTTTTTCTGAAAACTTATTCATAGGCTACCCAGCGGTAGTACCACTTTAGGCAATGGTAGTACCGCTTGTAAGCAGTACTTCTGCTGATCGAGTATTGTGTGCGCTACCGCTTCTTTTTAGTGTTCTGTTGTCTATTTGAGCTCAGCGGAAGTAGCGCGACAGTAGGCCGATAGACCGCTTGTGGTACTTCCGCCCCGACCACCGCTCCACTACCGGTGATCTCGTTGTAGCCCAGAACGCTAAGCGGAAGTAGAGCGGTAGTATCGCTTATAAAAGGTACTATTGTCCATCCACTACCGCTGCTACTACCGCTTATTTTAATGCCTCTGGACTAGTTTGCCACTTTGCGACAGTAGGGCGGCATTAGGGCGTGGTAGTACTTCTGCTGCGGTATTGCTGCCTTACTCTGCCCTTCCACCATTGCTTCCTGTAAACTGCACCCGAAGCGGTAGAATCGCTTAGGGCGAGCGGTAGTACTGCTCTGGCGGCACTACCACCTCAGGGTGCTTCACCCGTGCATTGCTTTACTCGAAGTACCACCCGGACGGTAGTACAGCTCCTGGAGTGGTAGTTGTCGGCGTTCTGGGAATGGGGGTCCCCAGACTTGCCTGCCTGCGGCCCACGGCATGGCACTGCGAGCGGGCCCGTACGGCCCATCTTCACCAATAAGCTTTCAAGACCCTCGCGAGGGGCCAAGCCTCGCGAGGCGGATGGCACAAGACCTCCTCGGGAGCGGCCTCACCGGGCTGGCTCACGAGGGGCGGAGAGATCAAGGCAAGGCACACCTCGCGAGGTTCCAGTGACGTGAGCCATGACGATCGAGACCAGGCGGGCGCCAGCGCGCAGAGTGTCCTTGTTTCCCGTCTGGTGCTAAGGAGGCAAGCGCAGGCGATGAGTACCGAGGCGTCAAGCAAAGGTTTCCATATCGGTGCAACGAGACCAAGACCAGCAGGATGGCAAGACGGAGGTCACCATGGAGCCCAAGGCGGCGTCACCACCAGAGCCTTTTGCAGGCGAAGACCACCTTTAGTCAGCATAAGCTGTACTAGCTGTCCCCTTTCAAATTGGCCGTTGTTGACTCCCTTCCCGATCAATATTTGGGGAGAGGACCAGGGCCTCTATAAATAGGACTAGCCACCATAGTAGGAGGCATCTCATCTTGAGTAATCCTCACCCACACAAGTTCGCCAAGCACAAGAACACCTCACCTTAGGAGGCCGTTCTTCCCCTTGTACTGTTCATCCTCAGCCCAAGAGGCAATCCACCACCACCACCACACTGGAGTAGGGTATTACACCACAACAGTGGCCCGAACCAGTATAAATCTTGTGTCCCTTGTGTTGCGAGTTCATCGAGCGTAGCTTAGAGATCCACACGAGGCTGAGGGCGTGATTCGGTAGGGGGGGATCTTCATGCGCACCCCAGTGTACGAACCTTGAGGGTTTTGCCGGAACCCGAGATCCGACATTTGGCGCGCCGGGTAGGGGTGCGCCGGAGCTCTTCTTCCGCCAGTTGATCCGCCCGCTGATTCCCCGACTCTCCGCGGCTCCGATGTCCGACGACTCAAGGACCAACGCCGACCGCTGGGCAGCCTGGCCAGCCCGGGCGGCGCCGCCTGCCCAAGAAGACCTCAACCCCGCGCCCCAGGCAGCACGCGCACCACCAAACACCGTGGGGCGTGGGCGGCGCGGTCACTCGCCGTCCGCTCTTACTCCACGACAAGTGCGGGCGGGCGCAAGGGCCTCAAGCCACGCGGCGGCCATGGCGCCGCACACCCGACGGGAGCAAGCAAACATGAGGGCCGCGCTCACGGTGGCTCAGGAGCTGCTACGATGCCGGTTAATGGAGAGCGGTCGGGAAGCTTTGCTAGAGAGCGTCGCCGAGCTCTTGGACGCCGCGGCCTCAGGAGCCCCACCCTTCTGCTCGCTGCTCACACCTCAAGCTGCGGCCGGGTCACATGGCGGGCCACACCGCGCCCGCGTGCCCACAGGCGCGCCACCAGGCTTCATCGACACCGGCGCAACCAACGGAGCTGGACGCCCGCTCGCACCTGCGCCACCTCCGGTGGGCGCGGGCACGAGCGCTGCCACCTACGGTCTGGGCGGGATGCAACCCTATCATCCTCAAACTGGCACGCTAGGTCGGGCAACATGGAGCGTGGGGCACTACGGCGAGGTCTTCGAGGCGGCGGCCTCGGAAGCCTACGTGCCCCGCATGGTGGACCAGGAGTACATGCTGGAAGACGACCCTGGCTCGTTCCTCGAGCCAGGCTGGGAGGAGGAGGTGCTAGAAGCAGGCACCTTTCAGGAGCCCTCCGGAAGCCTCACCAACCGCGCCGGTGACAACAGCTACAGGGTACCGCTAATTCCTCAGGAGCAGGCTTACGCTAACCATGGTACGCAGGAGGATCAGGTCCCAGCGGTGGATGGCGGCCCCAGCTTGTCGGCCTCCCTGCCACCAGGGGGAACGCTGGGGGCTGCAGGAGGGGACCCGGGATGAAGGCCCGTCCCAGCGCCGCGCGGAGCAAGGCGTCCCCCGGAGGTAGGCCCTCTGCCGGGGAGGTGCTCCAGATCCTTCCCCCGGCAGAGGACCCGTGGTCGCCGAGGGTGCCACTGGCGTCCCCTTTGCCCCTTGGTGTCGTCCCGGTTTCCGGTCGCCCCCAACGATGGTCGAGGGAGGCGCAAGGCGGGCCCCTCGTCTGGCGACATGAAGTAAGGCTCACGCCTGTGAAGGTCTCCGCTCGTGACACTCTCACGTAATAATGAGTGGGGCTGTACACGCCCCGAAGTCTCAGGAGTGCCGCCCTCAGGCCTCGGGGGCTCCCTCCCACCTCCTAGTGGCAGCACTTAGCTCCGCGCTGGTGAGAAGACTCGAAGACAAGAAGACTAGACTAGGCGCCGGACGCGGCCATTTGCTTTGGATCTCTTTTCTGTAGCCTTGCCTTCTGGATTTGGATTTAAGCTGAAGTTGAATTTTCATCGATGTGCGCGGGGGGTGTCTTTTCTCATTAAAGCGATTTCTTGCTATCTGGTTCTTGCCTTAATCCAGAGTTCACACCCGTTACCTCCTCCTCGCGAGCGGGGCTGGGTGTGGCACACGCGCGCCGCGCATACGCCGTGCCACGGCAGGCGCCCGCGTTTCACGAAGCCCTCTCGGACGGATCGGCAGGCTCCTCAGAAGCCTTTCAGGAACTCGTGATCACACGAGTCAGTTCGGGACTTGTCCAGGCTAAGGTAAACCGCGACAGCGAACACGCCCCAGGATTCATGAGATCATAAAGACACATATGCAGCTTGGCCTAAAAAGATAGAGGCAGTAGTGTATTTACATGAGGGGCTTCCCCTCCAACAATGCTCTTACAATCTCCAGGGCTGCGCCTGAGCTTCTGCGTATAGGACAAGCAGCAGGGAAACACGGGGTCAGTCGGACATGTCGCTCGCCGCGTCTCCCCGGTCGTCCTCAGGCGCGTCGCTGGCTTCGCTGCCCCCCGCCGCTGAAGCACTTCCTTCTTGTTCTGCCGCGAAACAGACTCGGCGTCAGTGACCTGCTGCTGAAGAGAGAGCAGCTCGGCACGGGCGGAGGCCAGTTCCGCCTGCGCCGAGACCAAAGCGGCTGTGGTGGCCTCCTCGCGCCGCTCCACCTCAGCTAACTTGGGCCTAAGGGCAGCAGTCCTACCTGCAGCCTCAGCATCCGCAAGCTTCAACTTCAGGTCGTGCCTACCCTCAAGATCCGCGCAGGCCTCGGCCACCCGGCGATCGACCTCCTCCTGGGCCTTGGCCTCGCGTGCGCCAACGGCATCTTCCGCTTGGGCAACTTGACGCTCCCTCATCTCCAGTCGCTCGAGCTCGAGGCTATGCTCCACGGCTTCCAGTGCCAATACCTCCTCGCGCTTCCGGATCTCTCCTTCTTTGGCGGGCGTCCCCCTCAACGACGCAAGGGCGGCCCTGCGCGCCTCCACTTGCTGCTCCAAGGAGGTGCTCCAGGCTTGGAGATCCCACACGCGCTTCTCCGCAGCCTCGCGACGGCGGTCAGCTTCCCGGGCCTCTTCCTAAGCTCGGGAGTAGGCCTCACGCGAGGCTACGAGAGAGGCCTCGGCCTTCGCATTATCAAGCTCGCGCTGGTGGCGCCCGAGGTTGATAGCCACCTTCAGCTTACGTCGCTCCTCCGCCAGCCGAAGACCCTCGGCCAAAAGGCGTGCGTCCACATCCACGAGCTCTTCACCAAGCCGGCTCATCTCGCCCATCACCTCCTGAAAGAGCTCGTGGGGGACGACGCTCTTTTCCCGTGCATACTTGAGCATGCCGCTGACTCCGTCCTCCGCCGCGGAGGACGTGGACGGGGCCCGAAGCGGCTCGCCCCCTAGCAGCATGGGGCTGGGGTCTGGCGCCTTCCCGGCTGCCGGCCCAGCCGCGCGAGGGGCCCAGACGAGCAAGGATCCGCCGCCTGAAGAGGACCCCAGGATCGAAGCCAACCAACCGCCGTCCAAGACCAGGGAAGGGGCCATTGGCACACTGGCCGCACTCCAAGCGAGGCCGACAAGAGGAGGCGACAAAGGCATGAGCTCAAGGCACCCCGCTGGCGGGCTGGCTTCCCCGGCCGATCCCACGCCAGGGGCGGCGTGCGGGCTCGCAGTGCTGAAGTCTAGTGGGGGAAACGGGGCGAGAGGAGGCCGCTTCTCAGGAGATTCCGCGGCCTTGGCGGAAGGGATCCTGAAGAGCCATCGTCAGGAAGAGAAGCAGCACACAAAGAATCACAAAGATAAGGTACTTACTCGTCAAAAGCGATGTACTTTCTCCGTTTTAACGGCCCGAAGGTGCCGTTGCCGCGACTTGGGGACCCCTTCCTCTTGTGGAGCTCCTCGAAGTCCACACAGCCGACCGAAGCGCTGGACACACTACTAGGAAAAGGGCTATAGATGGAATGGCCACTAATGGCGCACCAGACATGTGGTGCGCCATTGCTATATAGAAATGGCGCACCATGTGCTGGTGCGCCATTAGTGTGAAAGACACTAATGGCGCACCAGACAAACGGTGCGCCATTAGTAACAAATTTTATTTTTTTTATTTTGCCAGACATACTAATGGCGCACCAGGACATAGTGCGCCATTACTAGTTGTAACTAGTAATGGTGCACCAGCAGCACAGTGCGCCACTAAAATATTTTTTTTATTTTTTACTTTTTTGCAAAACTACTAATGGCGCACCTGGGGCAGTGCGCCATTACTAGTTTAAGCTATTAATGGCGCACGGCTCCCCCGTGCAGCCATTAGTGTTTTTTTGCAAAACTACTAATGGCGCACCACCAGCAGGTGCGCCATTAGTAACCAGGGTTACTAATGGCGCATTATGTGGTGGTGCGCCATTAGTAACCTGGGACGAGCTAGATATTTTGGACAGCCACACCTACCCACTCACTTTCCCCACTTCATTCTCTCCTCCCTCCTCCAAGCTTGTCTCGGCTGCCTCCTCCTCCTCACCTCATTTGCACCATAAATTCATCCAAATTACGTGGTTAAAGCCCCTTTTTTGATAGGTAAGTAAGGGGGAAGCTATCTTTATGTTGTTCTCCCTCCAACAACGTGCACATGCACTTTTTATGTCCTAGCTAGATCTATGTATGTTTGTGGTGTTGCATATGTTTGTGGTGTTGCATATATGTTTGTGTTTGCAGGTACCGGTATTTGAAATGCGATAGTTGCCAATATTTTGCCGGAATGTTGATTCATTTCCGTTTCGGCGAGAATTTTGGCACTATGCATTCTTTTTGGTCCTATTTTTAGGGAAAGTCATGCCAAATTTTTTCTTGGTTCTAAAATATCGTTTTGCTCTACCCCGCAGGTTACCATGGTCCGCACGATGACCGAAGGCATCATGAATAGGTTTTTGAGCTCCGCGAAGGCCGAGATGCTTGAAAAGAACGAGATGGAGATAAGATGTCCGTGTCGAAGATGCAAGCTGAAGAGCCTTATTGCGGACCCGGATTCCGGGCAGGTGCGGGACCACCTGCTCTTGCGTGGTTTCATGGATGGCTATCGGTGGCAAGGTGATGAAGATGACTATGAAGTCGTCCATGGGGGTCGGGCAAGAAATGAGGATGGGCAGCAAGACAACCACCGCGGCTCGGGCGGGCGAGAAGACGAAGAATCTCCAGGACATGATCACGACGGTGATGCTGTACATAGTCATCATGTAGAAGATGCCGGACATGATGATGAGGAAGATGCGGGAGCAGACGAAGGGCATGATCATGAAGATGAAGATGCCGGCGGAGCAGACGGGACCATCGATGGGCTGGGTGCAGGACCCTCATATTCAAGAGCTGCTTCTCAAGCAGACGGATAACGCAAGAGCTGCCGCCCGAGAGAAAGCCAAGCTGGATCAACTGGAGATAGACGCGGTTACTCCATTGTATGAAGGATGCAGGCCCGAGGATACCCGCCTGAAAGTAACGCTCATGGCTCTGGAGATGAAGGTAAAGCACAAAATGACCGACGCATGCTTCGACGAGAACATGTCATTCTGGCACGAACGTCTTCCCAAGGGGAACAAGTGCCCGACCAGTTTCGAGGAGGCGAAGAAAATCGTGTGTCCTCTGGATTTACCGCACGTGAAATACCATGTGTGCATGAACAATTGCATCATTTATCGGGACGAGCACATGGAGTCTACCATATGTCCGGTGTGCGGCGTCACTCGATACAAGAAGAGGAAGAAAGCTCCTCGAAAAGTGGTGTGGTACTTTCCGATCACTCCTCGTCTGCAGCGGTATTTCACGGACCCTAAGGTAGCAAAGCTCCTGCGTTGCCACGCGGATAGGGAGGAGAAGAAGCGAGAAGATGACGCAAATGATCCGGAGATAAATAAAAAAGAAAAGATGTTGAGTCACCCTAAGGATGGGAGCCAGTGGCAAGCGTTGAACTTCGAACACCCAGAATTTGGGAACGATCCAAGGAACATCGTGCTGGGCGCGAGCACCGATGGAGTCAATCCGTTTGGCAGCCAGAGAAGCACACATAGCACCTAGCCTGTGTTTGTGTGGATGTACAACCTTCCCCCTGGTTATGCATGAAGAGGAAGTACATTCACATGAGTATGCTAATTGAAGGGCCGAAACAACCAGGGAACGACATCAATCTGTATCTGGGGCTGCTGGAAGAGGAGCTAGACACGCTGTGGAAAACGCCAGCCAATACGTGGGACGCCGCAGAGAAAGAATATTTCCCTATGAGAGCCGCACTGCTCACGACGGTGCACGACTATCTCGGTTTCGGATATCTCGCGGGGCAGGTGGTCCACGGATTTTCTGGATGTGTCAGGTGCATGGATGACACAACGTATCGCCAGCTAGATAGAGATCCTGGGTCTTCGAAAACCGTGTTCATGGGACATCGAAGGTGGCTTCGCGATGATGACCCGTGGAGGAAACGCAAGGATCTGTTCGATGGTGAAACCGAACCCCGAAGACGCCCGCGTACGAGGAGCGGCGAGGAAATAGATGAGCTGTTGAAAAATTGGAAAGATTGCCCACTGCCGGGAAAGAGCAAAAGGCGCCAGAGCCGGGAAAGAAGCGAAAGGCGCCAGAGCCACTGCTAAAGGTATGGAAAACGAGGTCTGTTTTCTGGGACTTGCCGTACTGGAAGATCCACCGTGTGCCTCACAGCCTTGATGTCATGCATATCACGAAGAACGTGTGCGAGAGTCTGCTTGGTACCCTGCTCAACATGCCAGAGAGGACCAAAGATGGGCCGAAAGCAAGGGCATACTTGAAATCAATGGGCATCAGGGAGGAGCTTCACACTAATGATGATGATGATGATGAGGCGAAGCAGGACACGGAAAGTCGTCGCAAAGGCAAAAAGGCCAAGAAGACCGGAAATGACTTCCCTCCCGCGTGCTTCACTCTAAGTCAGGAGGAGATCGATCAGTTTTTCACCTGCCTCATAGGAGTAAAAATTCCTTACGGTTACGCGGGGAAGATAAGCAGATACCTAGACTCAGTGAAGCAGAAGTTCAGCGGGATGAAGTCTCACGACTGTCACATGCTGATGACGCAGATACTTCCAGTTGCAATCCGTGGGATCATGGACGCGCACGTCCGTGAAACGCTATTTGGCCTATGCAACTTTTTCGACGTCATCTCTCGGAAGTCGGTTGGCGTGAGGCAACTCAGAAGGCTACAGGAAGAGATCGTGGTGATACTATGCGAGCTTGAGATGTACTTCCCTCCCGCATTCTTCGACGTTATGGTGTATCTGCTGGTCCATATCGTGGAGGATATCATCCAACTCGGGCCGACGTTCCTGCACAGCATGATGCCGTTCGAAAGGATGAATGGTGTCATCAAAGGATACGTTCGCAACATGTCACGTCCAGAGGGAAGCATAGCCAGGGGCTTTCTGACCGAAGAGTGCATCTCCTACTGCACGAATTATCTAGGCATCGAGAACCCCGTTGGTCTGCCCGTCAACAGGCACCTCGGCAGGCTCGCTGGATGGGGTCACCGTGAGGGTCGCCGCGAAATGCATGTCGACTTCGATGGTCGACTCGCCGACTTTGAAAGAGCAAACCTAGTCGCGCTACAACACATAGACGTGGTCGATCCTTGGGTGGTAGAGCACAAAACGTTTATTGAGAAGACGTACAATGACCGAGGCCAACAGAGGACAGACGGAGATATAATCAAAGAGCACAACTCATGTTTCACGCGTTGGTTCAAGCAGAAGCTTCTGTCGTACCCTTTAC
>NC_057802.1:152491478-152492152 GCF_018294505.1 Triticum aestivum
CCCCGCTCCACCGGCCGTCGCCGACGACCCCCCGCACCCTCCCCGGCCCGCTCCTAGTGTTTTTATACTGTTTTTATAAAAAAATATTACTGTTATGATTTAAACAAGTTTGAACATATTTAAACACAAATAAATATCAAACAACATTTTAAATGCATAAAAAATTGGGGAGCCTAGGAATCGAACCCAGGACCTCCTAGTGTGTGTGCTGCGTGCTGACCAGTCGGGCTAGTGGGCGTGTTCTGATGGGGATAGGGTTAGGTGGGATATAACCTGACCAGTCGGGCTAGTAAGTAAAACAAAATTCTAATGGCGTACCAGGGGGAGGTGCGCCATTAGAATCGACGTACTTATGGCGCACCAGGGGGAGGTGCGCCATTAGAATTTTTATATTTGTTCCCCTCGCACTGTCGCCTCCCTCCCTCCCTCGCTCGCCAGATCCCCCACTCCTCGACCCCAACCGTACGCCGCCGCCCCCTTGCTCCGCCCCCTCCGTCCGCCGCGCCTGCACGTCGTCCGCCGCTGTGGTCTTGCGCTGCCTCGACGCCGCCGCCCCGACCCCCGCCGGACTCCACCCCCGCCCCAGCACGTACGTCCCCTCCCTCCCTTCCCCCATCCCCCTAGCTTCTCCTCCTCCTCCTCTCACCACCCGTGCCTTCTTCTGCTCGGAAGGT
>NC_057802.1:153410486-153423915 GCF_018294505.1 Triticum aestivum
TACACATCCTCTCTGTTTATTGCAGAGACGTGTATCAGGAGAACAGCGGGGAGGTGCTGCCGAAATTTTGCGTAGGATCCGGAGCATAGCATGGGAAAATGAACCCAATCTAAACATACTCGGGTGGGATTAGGACCTATCATTACCTATTAGAGTGTAGGTTGCATGGACGTAATAAAATTGACAAAGTAGATCAACTGATGAATATATACATGGTGAATTATATATATATATATATATATATTTGTTGTGTGTCTAGTAGCTCTGAAAGTCAAGATGAGTGATCGTGCGTGGATGTACACCGGTCACACTGGTCAGAACAAATGGAGCACTGAATGGTTCACAAAAACCAAGGGGTTTGTGCGAGCCGCATTTGCAAATGGCCAGAGGAAAACCTGGTGCCCCTGTTTACGGTGCGGCAATTGGGAAAAGAGGACAGAGGCTAAAATGGGAAAACACCTGCAGAAGAGTGGTTTTACGCCCGATTATACGGTGTGGATATTTCATGGTGAGTCTGCCCAACGTGACCGAGCTGAGGTGGATCGTCGTCGCACCGACGAGCATGGTACCGGGATGGAAAACATGGTGCAAGACTTTGATGATGCTCGGGATTCGGACGAGGAGATGGAGGAATCTGCAAAGGCCTTCAATGAAATGTTGGAGTCTTCAAAACGTCCGCTCCATGAGCACACTGAGCTTTGTCAGTTGGATGCCATCTCACAAGTAATGGCTCTGAAGGCTCAGTTCAACTTGGGCAGAGAATGCTACGATGCAATGATGACAGTATTTGGACGCTTTCTACCCAAAGGCCATGTAATGCCTGCAAACCTGTACCAGTTGGACAAAATCCTCCGTGCACTGAAGATGCCCTATGATAAGATATATGCCTGTGAGAAAGGATGTGTCTTGTTTAGGCTTGACTATGCGGACTTGAACTATTGTCCCATTTGCAAGTCTTCCAGGTATGTTGTGGTAGACAACGGTATGGGTGAGAAGACACAGACCAAAATCCCCGTTAGTGTTCTTCGGTATATGCCAATCGTACCAAGACTTCAACGTCTTTTCATGGTCGAAGAGATGGCCAGACAGATGACATGGCACAAAACGGGCAAAAGAACCGAACTAGATGCAGATGGGAATCTGATGATTGTACACACATCGGATGGTGTTGCGTGGAAAAAGTTTGATGAATTACATGGTGACAAAGCGGCAGATCCGAGGCATCCTCGAGTCGGCATCAGCACGGATGGGTTCAGTGTGTTTGGTATGACGGCAGCCCAATACAGTTGTTGGCCCGTATTTGTCTTCCCACTCAATCTCCCCCCCGGACAGATTATGCAAAGAAAGAACATTTTCCTGACGTTGATAATTCCAGGGCCCAACTATCCGGGGAAAAATATGAATGTGTACATGCAACCGCTTAAGGACGAATTGCAAGAAGCCTGGGATAATGGGTTCAAGACATACGATGCCTATAGCAAACGGAACTTCATAATGCGTGTCTGGTACATGTACTCGACGCATGACTTGCCGGCGTATGCGCTATTCGTTGGCTGGTGTGTGCATGGAAGGTTCCCGTGCCCCACATGCAAGGGAGCTCTTGAGTTTCGTTGGCTTCAGGCCGGTCGCAAGTTTTCTTGCTTCGACATGCATAGACAGTTCCTGAATCCTCGCCATAAGTTCAGGAAAGACAAGAAGAACTTCATCAGAGGTAGAGTTGTCAAAAACTCTGCACCACCTGCATTGACAGGCCAACAGACCCTGGATCAGTTAAACGCTCTCAAGCCAGATCCAGAGCGTCCAGGGTACTTCAAGGGGTATAATTCTAAGCACGCCTGGACTCACAAAACATGCTTATGGGATCTGCCTTACTTCAAAGACCTCCTTTGCCCACACAACATCGACGTGATGCACACTGAGAAGAATATCGCTGAGGCACTTTTTGGTACATTGTTCGGCATAGATGGGAAGTCAAAGGATAATACGAAGGCTAGAGTCGATCTGGAGGCGCTATGTGATAGGCCGTTACAAAACATGAAAGAACCGAAAGGAAAGCAGAACTGGACGAAGCCAAAGGCATGGTTCAATCTTGGAACGCCAGCTATGAGGGAAATTATCTTGTGGGTGAAAATGCAGTTGATGTTCCCCGATGGGTATGCAACGAATCTACAGAGGGGAGCCAGTCTTGATAAATTGAAGATATTTGGTCTCAAGAGTCATGATTGGCACATATGGATTGAGCGGGTAATGCCGGTGATGTTGCGTGGCCTCATCCCTGAGGATGAATGGCTAGTACTGGCAGAACTCAGCTATTTCTTCCGTGTTCTTTGTGCGAAAGAACTATCGCCTGGCGTGCTAGAAGAAATGGAAGAGTTGGCACCGGAGTTGATCTGCAAGTTAGAGAAGATCTTTCCACCGGGCTTCTTTAATCCAATGCAACATTTGATTTTGCATCTCCCGACCGAGGCAAGATTGGGGGGGCCCGTGCAAAATCGTTGGTGCTACCCAACTGAGAGGATGCAGAAGACGCTTCGACAAAAATGTAAAAATAAACGTAGAATTGAAGCATCGATGGCTGAGGCATTCATCACTAAGGAGGCGGCAAACTTCGTGACAGCACACTACGAAGCCAAAAATCGTCATTTGCATAATCCGAAGCCTCGGTACAATGCTGACGACCCTAAAAAGGGTGGATCCAACCTCAGCCTATTCAAAGGGAATCTTGCACCAGCCAGTGTTTCAAATCCAGTATCTTTGGATAACGAACAATGGCGGACCATTTCGTTGTATATCTTCAACAACCTGATAGAAGTGCGCCCGTACATCGAGTAAGTTCTCGGTACATAGTTTCGCAACTTCTATTTCCTTTGAACTGCTCTTATTCCTGGATATTTCATACAGTCGATACGTCGCCTTATTCTCGTATGGAGCGGTGATCCAAAAGGATTCTGTCGAAGAGTATGAGCTTCTCGCAAAGCAAGGAGGCGGCTATCCCGGTTTTATCTCTTGGTTCAATCAAACGGTAATTTCTATTAGACTTTTAGGCTAATTTGTAGGCGGCTATCCCGGTTTCATTCGCTAATTTGTGCGTAATGCAACAATCCTTTCATATTAAACTTGTAGGCTAATTCAGAGTCTATGGACGCCGAATTGAGACAAGTCGCTAATGGTTTTGACTATAAGGTCCGTTCATTTGACAAATACGACATCAACGGGTATCGCTTTCGTACCTATGGCAAAGAGCTATCTATGGCCGACCGAAAGTCTACAAATTGTTGTGTATCTGCTATCGGCGAAGGAGGTACCGAGTATTATGGGAGAGTTGAAGCAATTTATGAACTTCTATTCTATGGTGAAAACCCACCGAATGTCGTAGTCTTCAAATGTTATTGGTTTCAGCCGAAGGAGACTAGAAGGACTCATGAACATATAGGGCTAGTTGAAATCAACCAAAGCACCCATTTAGATGTTCCTGATGTCTATATTACGGCTCAACAGGCGACCCAAGTATTCTATCTACCGTGGGCCTGCCAAACTAATCCAAATCTGAAAGGTTGGGATATCGTTTATGAAGTGCCGCCACGTGCTAGACTATCTCCCCCAAAGGAAGAGTATTATGAACCTCACATTAACCCAGACACATATGAAGGAGAATTCTTCCAAGAGACACGTCTTTCCAAAAAGCGTTTCAAGAACCGCTATACTTCACCCCAAAACATTGAAGTAGACAGCGACAGTGAATCCGACATCACCCCAGAGGAGGAACAAGAAGAGCCGGAACAAGAAGAGGTTACTGCTGCGGATGACCTGTCATTGCTTGACCGATTACGTCAAGGTGGCCTTGCACATGTTGATGCCACTGAACCCTATGAGCCCGTCATTGATTATAGTGATGATGATGATTATGCATTTATTGATGATACTGATCGAGATTATTAGTAGTGTCAGGTATTAAATTTTGTAATGTTGTACTTGATGATGATACACTTAAGTGATACACATATTATTATTCATGTCGGTCTTTTTTTTATGTTGTACTAATTTCGTTTACTGTTTGTCATGGCAGGTGTTGAAAGATGGTGGGCGCTGGTCGGGAGCGCGCCAAGGCCCCTTCTTCGTCGGCGCGTGGTCTGAGGTCTTCGATTCCAGACGCACCTCTCCGCCGAGCGTTGCTGGACAGTATGTCCACACCGCCGGGCCCTTCTTCGTCGACTGCGGTGCCCAGCAGGGGACGAGGTAGGAAGAGAGGAGGTGGGGCACGTGGTCGCGGGAGAGGAGGTAGGGTGACTGCTACGGCGCCTTCCTCGCCGCCACCCCCAGCTGTTTCACCCGAGCACGTGACTGCTAGGGTGGACTCGTCCGAGGAGGAGGCTACACGGACTTCGGTCCACGAGCCTCCGGTCCACGGGTCTTGGGCCCACGAGCCTCGGGTCGACTGGCCTTCGGCCCACGAGACCCCGGAGGAGCACACGTCCGGATGGGGTACCTGGCCGGATCAGCCCGAGGAGCCGAGTGGCCATGCTGATGATGGCGGGGAGCCGACTGATCTTGAGGAGGAGGGTGGCACCGTCTACCAGCGTGGTGCTACACGGCTCCCGTCCGTGCCGGCGACCCGCGAGCAGAGGTGGTTGATCTTCCCTGATGGGGAGAGGTACGTAAGTGCATTTAATATTTTTGTACCTTCTACATTCACGTTTCTTCAAATAACTAATGCGTTGGCCTTGTCATGCTGTAGGGGTTGGGACCACCATCATAGTGTCCGCCGGCCCAACTCCGTCCTTGGAGTTCTTTGCCGGCAAAACTTCCCGGGGTTTGTCACGTTGCCTGGTGAGGGTCGGCTTCCAGAGCTTGGGTTGAGCTGGGAGCACTACGTGGCTGCCCCGGCCCCGCCGGATGTCATTATCGACGGTGTCGTGTGCGACACGAGGGCAAACATGGTGATCAGGACGTTCTGGGTAATTTCTCCTTTACACATTTCAAAATCTTCGACTAGCTAGTTATTAATTGTACTAATCAATATTGTCTCATTTGATTGCAGACATTCTACAGGTGTGAGGAGGGATACGAGGAGGGCGCGGCAAATGTTATCCAGAACATCTGCAAGCGCCTACTCCAGAACTTACGGCACGAGGCTCGGGTGCAGGCTGTTCGAGACTACTACGCCTTGCGTGGTATCAAGAAGACCAAGCCGGCGTGCCGCGATAAGTTCCTGAGTAAGGAGCAGTACATGAAGGTAATTCTTAAGGCCTTCTACTTAAGTTCCTTCATTTAGTAATTCTTAGCCGTAGCGCTCAAGTTTCTATTTGCTAACTTAGGCGCCTCCGAGATGGTGTGCGGATCGGATGGATTGTTGGGAGGTGTTGGTCGATGAGTGGTGCTCAAAAGAATGGCTAGCCCTCCACAACCAGGCCATGGACAAACGTGCCCAAATGGAAGGTGTGCCACACCATCAAGGCAGCTCCAACTTATATCAGTTCGGGCGCAACTGGGTATGTGGTTTGCTTCATGATTCATGCAGTTCATTCATCATGCTATCTTGAGCCCTTTAATTACTAATTTTCATTGTTTCTCTCTTTCAGGCACGCTACAATAAGGCGGATAAGGTGCCAGAGGTGTACGACCTGTATGCCATGGCCCACACTGGCTCTTTCAAGGAAGTCAAGGCTTTCTCTCAGTCTGACCTCGATGATGCAAACAACTTCACCAACATCTCCTCCCACAACAAGCTCGTGAGATATAGAGATGAGGGGAAGGCGAGGAAAGGGGAGGACTTTAACCCGAGCCAGGGTCCCATTGATCCAGAGCTGGTGATGATATCTGGTGGCGGGAGGTCCCATGGCTCCATAGCCATTGGAGATGGACTTATCCGTTGTCCTAGCACTCTCCCGGAGATCAAGGCGCACCAGTCGAGCTCCGCTCCTGAGATAAGGCCTCGTGAACGGCCAGTGCAACTCGCCATCAAGGTTAGTGATACGTACTCAGTTATCTTTCTCCATTACATTGTGTGCGCTTCCATCAATGATTACAAATGGTCATGTGAGTGGTGTTGCAGGCTGCTATACAGACTGAGAGAGATAGAACGGAGAAACTTCTGGCGGAGGCGGCGGAGAGGCAGCGGGAGATGGAGGAGAGGACGAGAAAGATGATGGAGGAGGAGAGGGCACGGAATGACATGCAGGCAAGGGCCATGTACGAGCTCCTTGTGGTAAGTTTCTTCTGCAGATTACTTGCTATTCTTAACATTTGAGTCTCATTACTAACTAGTATGACTCTGTTCTGAAAACCAAATGTGCAGTCTGTGTGCGAGAAGTCCGGTCAGCCCGCTCCGCCGATGCCAGTGATTGCTCCTGGGAGCACGGTGAGTTTAATTTGAATGGACATTACTTGCTAGTCTTAACATTTGAGTGTCGTAATGCTAACGAGACATTGGAAATGATCTTTGGTGCAGCTTAACTCCAGAAACGCATCGCACGATCCTTCTCCAGGTAGCGGCACTAGCCACCCCGCTCCTACACCTCCCTGATCACGGTAAGTTTCTCTAGTGTTTTGCTTAACAAATGCATAAAGACCTAGACTTAGCTTTATTTCCTCCAATATGCTTACCATAATGACCTAGAGTTAGCTTCTTTTCCTCCAAAATGACCCATTTTACCTAGGTTAGCTTATAAATGATGCAGTTCATCCAAGTTAGCTCAAAAATGACCCATTTTATCTAGATTAGCTCCTAAATGATCCATTTTACCTACGTTAGCTTTAAAATGGCCCATTTCACCTAGGTTAACTCCAAAATGACCCATCTTACCTAGGTTATCTCATAAACGATCCATTTCAACTAATTTAGCTCATAAACGATCCTTTTGACCTAAGTGAGCTAAAAAACGATCCATTTCACCTAAATTAGCTCTTAAATGATCCATTTCACCTAAGTTAGCTCAAAAAGATCCATTTCAACTAAATTAGCTCATAAATGATCCATTTCACCTAAGTTAGCTCAAAAACGATCCATTTCAACTAAATTAGCTCAAAAATGATCCATTTCAACAAAGTTAGCTAAAAAACGATCCATTTCAACTAAGTTAGCTCAAAAACGATCCATTTCAACTAAGTTAGCTCAAAAACGATCCATTTGACCTAAGTGAGCTAAAAAACGATCCATTTCACCTTAGTTACCTCAAAAACGATCCATTTCACCTTAGCTAGCTCATAAACGACCCATTTCAACTTAGTTAGCTCATATATGATCCATTTCACGTAAGTTAGCTCATAAATGACATACTCTTCTTGTTCTAGTCTTCTTCTTGTTCTACTCTTCTTGTTCTAGTCTTCTTCTTGTTCTACTCTTCTTGTTCTAGTCACCTATTTCTAACTTTCTTATTTTGCCATTTTGCAGATTTCATTCACTTCATGGAAGCTACTCTTCTTGTTCTAGTCTTTCTGTTTATGTATGGATGAAACTTTGTTTATGTATGAAGGCTCTTTGTGATATGAATGGAACTTTGTTTATGTATGAAGGAACTTTGTTTATGTATGAAGGAACTTTGTTTATGGATGGAACTTTGTTTATGTATGAAGGAACTTTGTTTATGGATGGAATTTTGTGATATGAATGCCTGTGAAATATATCTATACATGTCATATATATTTGGAGTGAAAATTGTTGGATTTAATAAAAAACAGAAAAAAGAGCCAATATGCAGGCTCTTTGCCGTCTGCCACCGACGGCAACGGGCTCTTTGCCGTCTGCCGCGGACGGCAAAGAAGCCACGTGGCAGCCAACTGTGCTTCCTGGGAGCTGACCCATTTGGTCAGTTTGCCTACAGTGGCAAACGGCAAAGACTTTGCCATCAGTGGCAGATGGCAAAGAACCTGCACTTTGCCATCAGCGGCAGACGGCAAAGAACCTGCCATCTAGTGACGTGTAGATGACATCATACGGCGGACGGCAAAGACCATAGAAATTTTGCCGTCAGCGGCGGACGGCAAAGGTCTGCCGTTAGCCACTTAACGGACTGACAGCGCAATTATTGCTGTCCGCTCTCTTTGCCGTCCGCGGCAGACGGCAAAGAGCCTTTGCCGTCCGCCGCCAGGAAGCGGACGGCAAAGCAGCTGTTTACCGTGGCCTACTTTGCCGGAGCCTTTTGCCGTCCGCGGCTGACGGCAAAGGCCTTTGCCATCCGCCGTTCGAGCCTTTGCCGTCCGCCGTGGCAGACGGCAAAATAGCTGTTTCCTGTAGTGATGTCTTGACCATATCACATCACAACATGCCCTGCAAAAACAAGTTAGACGTCCTCTACTTTGTTGTTGCAAGTTTTACGTGGCTGCTACGGGCTTAGCAAGAACCGTTCTTACCTACGCATCAAAACCACAACGATAGTTTGTCAAGTTGGTGCTGTTTTAACCTTCGCAAGGACCGGGCGTAGCCACACTCGGTTTAACTAAAGTGAGAGAGACAGACACCCGCCAGTCACCTTTAAGCAACGAGTGCTCGCAACGGTGAAACCGGTCTCGCGTAAGCGTACGCGTAATGTTGGTCCGGGCCGCTTCATCTCACAATACCGCTGAACCAAAGTATGACATGCTGGTAAGCAGTATGACTTATATCGCCCACAACTCACTTGTGTTCTACTCGTGCATATAACATCAACGCATAAAACCAGGCTCGGATGCCACTGTTGGGGAACGTACTAATTTCAAAAAATTTCCTACGCACACGCAAGATCATGGTGATGCATAGCAACGAGAGGGGAGAGTGTTGTCTACGTACCCTCGTAGACCGAAAGCGGAAGCGTTAACACAACGCGGTTGATGTAGTCGTACGTCTTCACGATCCGACCGATCAAGTACCGAACGCACGGCACCTCCGAGTTCAGCACACGTTCAGCTCGATGATGTCCCTCGAACTCCGATCCAGCTGAGTGTTGAGGGAGAGTTTCGTCAGCACGATGGCGTGGTGACGATGATGATGTTCTACCGACGCAGGGCTTCGCCTAAGCACCGCTACGATATTATCAAGGTGTAATATGATGGAGGGGGGCACCGCACACGGCTAAGAGATCAATAGATCAATTGTTGTGTCTATGGGGTGCCCCCCTGCCCCCGTATATAAAGGAGCAAGGGGGAGGCGGCTGGCCAAGGAGGAGGGCGCGCCAAGGGGGGAGTCCTACTCCCACCGGGAGAAGGACTCCTCCTTTCCTTGTTGGAATAGGAGAAGGGAAGGGAGAAGGAGAAAGAAGGAAGGGGGCGCCCCCCCCCCCTCCCTAGTCCAATTCGGACTAGTCAATGGGGAGGGATGCGGCCACCCGTTGGGGCCTTTCTCTCCTTTCCCGTATGGCCCATTAAGGCCCAATACGAATTCCCGTAACTCTCCGGTACTCCGAAAAATACCCGAATCACTCGGAACCTTTCCGAAGTCCGAATATAGTCATCCAATATATCGATCTTTACGTCTCGGCCATTTCGAGACTCCTCGTCATGTCCCCGATCTCATCCGGGACTCCGAACTCCTTCGGTACATCAAAACACATAAACTCATAATATAACCGTCATCGTAACGTTAAGCGTGCGGACCCTACGGGTTCGAGAACTATGTAGACATGACCGAGACACCTCTCCGGTCAATAACCAATAGCGGAACCTGGATGCTCATATTGGCTCCCATATATTCTACGAAGATCTTTATCGGTCAGACCGCATAACAACATACGTTGTTCCCTTTGTCATCGGTATGTTACTTGCCCGAGATTCGATCGTCGGTATCTCGATACCTAGTTCAATCTCGTTACCGGTAAGTCTCTTTACTCGTTCCGTAATACATCATCTCCCAACTAACTCATTAGTTACAATGCTTGCAAGGCTTATAGTGATGTGTATTACTGAGTGGGCCCAGAGATACCTCTCCGACAATCGGAGTGACAAATCGTAATCTTGAAATACGCCAACCCAACAAGTACCTTTGGAGACACCTGTAGAGCACCTTTTATAATCACCCAGTTACGTTGTGACGTTTGGTAGCACACAAAGTGTTCCTCCGGTAATCGGGAGTTGCATAATCTCATAGTCATAGGAACATGTATAAGTCATGAAGAAAGCAATAGCAACATACTAAACGATCGAGTGCTAAGCTAACGGAATGGGTCAATTCAATCACATCATTCTCCTAACGATGTGATCCCGTTAATCAAATGACAACTCATGTCTATGGCTAGGAAACATAACCATCTTTGATCAGCGAGCTAGTCAAGTAGAGGCATACTAGTGACACTCTGTTTGTCTATGTATTCACACATGTATCAAGTTTCCGGTTAATACAATTCTGGCATGAATAATAAACATTTATCATGATATAAGGAAATAAATAATAACTTTATTATTGCCTCTAGGGCATATTTCCTTCAATACGACGAATAAGCATTGATAACCTGAAAATAATTTAAATGATGTATAACAATTCCAATTTGCAGTGAACGGTAATATAAAACAGAACAATAACTTACATCACCGGTTATCCATTGATGGTTAAGAATCTTACAAGCCCTCTCTGCACTAAGACCTTCGCGCATGCCATCATTGAATATTTCCTTCTTTCTATGTTTTCCTGAATGCTCATAAGCACGGACAAACTTAACAAACGCTTTCACCACATCGTATTCATCACTAGAACTTTAAAAGACTTTTTCTCAAATAGTTCTACATCACATAACTCTAATATGTTACTAAATCAATGATAAGTAGTAAGTTCAGCGCAAAGTCAATTAGAACAGCCTGAAAATTTATAAAACTCACTTGCTTTTGCAGAACGTTTTGCACGCTTAGTCGGTATAGTACGCACATAAGGAGACTTCACAAGGTTTGATACCTTGCGCTTACATTTCCCAACAACCTCCTCCGGTACCTCATCTTTTCCAATAGAACCAACTGATCCACGTGATGCGATTTCATCTGTTCCTAAAGATGTAATGGATTTCTCATCAGATACCTCAGGAACTTCGATAGGATCATCTTTATCACACTTGAAACTATCCAAATAGTCAGATGTGCAATAATAAGGTCTCTTTTCTTCAGAATCATTAAGATCATCTTCATCATCCTCTTGCACATTCTTTTTTGCTGGTGTTTTCAAATTGTCCATATCAGGATGATATACCCATTCTTTACGAGGGTCTCCACCATAGTTTCTAGATTCACTATTATCACCATACTCATTCTCTTCTTCTTTTTCAATATCACCGGCTTTGTAGAAGACACCGCTTTTGTTCAATTTCTCTATCACCCTCTGTGATTACAAATAAGTTTTAGTTAGTTAGGTGACACATCAAAAAACAAAGTGAACGGCAAAAAAAACGAAAATTGTACATGTGCGCATAGCTCTGGCAAACGAAGCATGTCCTTACGAATGTGCTTCAGCTCAGTCATAATCCGATCCATAATAGGATTCTGGCTAGCGGAAGCCTCAATGTACTCACACCTTTTCTCCTTCCTGTAATGTTAGATTTTTTCGTACTGGATTTCTTGTTTTTTTTTTCAGCTTGTTCCACTCTAATTTTGTTTAGTCGGTACTCTTCAGTAATGGTGTCATCGATCTACAACATAAAGAATCATACATTCAAATTTAATTAATAATTAATTGCAGACTTTAAATGAAAAAAAAATTGCACGTATTACCATCCCAACACCACGACCATATTCAAAGTCGTACGTGTCTCTTTTCTCCGCTGCCTCTTCTTTCCAGTTCCTCATCAAGGGGCTCAACAGCGTAACGGATCATACCGCGGACCGGTGATTGGCTGCACCTTCTCCCAATATAGATACTGCAAAACAAAAAAACAATCACTTAGCACGTGTTACACTATTATTACATAATACAAATGTTCAACTTAAGAAATATATCATACCTGCAGAAGTGCTAGGTTGCCACATGGCCATTCCCTAACACGGCCGGGCTGCAAGACCATACCAATCTCCGACAAACAAAAACGCAAAGTGAATGCGTTCCAGTTGAACTTTTTTATCGACCTGACATCTTGCACTAGCGCATAATAATTATTTGGTATGTACTCATCAGACATTGGTGCAATTATAGTCCCTAACAGGGTGAGAAACGCCATCCGAACAAATTCATCGTCCGCATTTTGATTTCTCACAATCTTCTCAATGAGATCATCAATCATGATTTTACCAGTCTTTTTTTTAACAAAACTAACTGGATTGTTTTACTGCTTTCCCTTGGTCCATACTCAAAAAACTAGAAACATCCACTCCTTCATTCTTCAAACCAAATATAGCAAACACATCATCAGGCCGCAGTGAAATCAACCCTTTCTTTTCGGCTGCCTCTTGGACCATGAACTTTTTACTACTTGGATTGAAACCATGAATCGTAAGCGCAAGCAGATTATCACGCATCTTCACCGAAGGTATTCGTATCATGCCCTCCATCTCCATTTCGTAAAATGTGAATCGTTGACTTGGTGTTATCTTATTAACAAGACTAACCCACTTTTCTACGGAACATGCAGTCACGCCATCGATGTCCATACTGCATATAATAATATCTATGTGACATTGCATGCAGCTGAGATGTTATATTATGATGAAACATATTTAAAAAATACCTATCCGACGGCGACCAGTGTGGGCGGCGGCGGGCGCTGACGGCGACCAGTGCGGGTAACGACGGGCGCTGACGGGGACCAGTGTGCATGACGACGGGCGCTGACGCGACCAGTGCGGGTGACGGCGGGCGCTGACAGCGACCAGTGTGGGTGACGGCGGGCGCTGACGGCAGGCGTTGACGGCGACCAGTGTGGGGTGACGGCGGGCACTGACGGCCGGCGGGATCAGATCGGGCGTGTCGTTGACACGTACGAGGTCGAAGTGCATGCACGACGTGATTGGACAGCGACGTCCGAGGTTGTCAGGAATATTCCCCCAGATAGCAACGGCTCGTGGAGATATTTACGGCGTCGGGCCCGTGGTGATCAATTTGCAATCAATACACGCGGCGTGATATAACCGTCGGTCGTGCTTTAGTCCTACACCGGTCGAGATTTTGTAATTCAATTTTAATAAGCATCTGTCTGTAATCCAATTTTAATAAGCGCCTGTCCTTCGCATCCGCCAAACGGGGTCATTTTTTTCCACGTGCTACGGTGACCCTGCAGGGCACGCACGCCAAATTTTGTCGCGTTTCGAGGCTGTATGGAATTTCTACGTTTTTTCGGGCCGAAAACCCCTAAAACACTGCCCGGACGTGACGCAACGTGCTTTCGTTGTCGAATTTCGTTCATTTTTGGCGTGGGGTGCCCGGGTGGGGCCCCACACGCGCTGCCAAAAGTTGGGTGCATTCCGTGAAACCGCTCAGGTACTTGCTGTGGAAGGGGGTGGTTTCGGTATGGGTGGAGGGTACCCTCGGGCGGACGTCTCTCCTTCG